>NC_090225.1:28561934-28867184 GCF_024489055.1 Chanodichthys erythropterus | reverse complement strand
TTAAAATTCTTTAAAGGGCTTATAAACACTGAATTATTACTAACATATGAAATTAAAGGACATGCATCAGAAAAGTTGGGAATGTTGGACAATAAATATATGAATACAACAGCTTGATTTTGCATTGTAGTCTAATGGTCATTAAAGCAAACGTGTCCAAAAGTGTTAATTATGTGATAACGGACACAACAATGCATCATGTATTATAAGATCATTATGTTTGTAGCGTGATCCATTAAAACATACAATATAGCCCATTTCAATTCAGACCTAGATACTATCACTATTACTCCACTAGGTCTGAAATATATTGTTTGCTGCAAACATGATGAATTTAAATTTATTAATTATTAATTTACTATTAATAAATGTGTAAAGTTGCATAAAATGGAAATACTCAATAAAAAAGACGTTACCTCAGATGGATGAATGGTTGGATTCCACAACTGGTAAAATAATACATATATAACACAACATAACATTTACTGTAGGAGCCATACAATTTACTGGTGACTTAAACAAAACAAAAAAAAAACTGTTCTATTGCGCTTCTGATTTGTCAGTGAAATTCACAGATTTTGGGTGCATAAGATGTGAAGGATTTTATGGTCCTGTTAGTATTTTCAGCCCATAATGGTGGCCGCGCTACCGGAGCGCCATCTAGGGGTTGTTACCCAAAAAGTATCAAAGTGTCGCCTCTTGGGTTCTAAGCTCTTTGGTATCTCTGAAGACCTGAGTTGCATCCGAAAATCTAGGAAGCTGACTTGTTGCCTCACTGCCCTATCAGGCAGTGACTTGTATGGCAGCATTTGTGCATGAAGGCACCTCACCAAACTGATTTCGGACAGATTTCTGAGGCAGCATAAGAGTTTAATGATCTACAGCAAAATAGCACAAGCTTTGGTGAAAACCTAAACAAATATTTAATTACTACAGTAGTAATGTCTCACTAGAAATGACATGAAGAGTGGAAAATGTTGCTCAAAAACATACATTTACACACAAACTGACCAGCAAACTCAACTTTCAGATGCCATCTTTAATTTTCTAGCTCAACAGTCACAGAATGTAAAGCAGAGGATTGTGGGATTTCAAAGGCAGCTAAGGATACATCTATGCTGCCTACAAAAATCGATCAGATGAAGGTATCTCAGGAAACAGGAAACTAACATTGAATTCGGACGTGCCTTGATGTCTTCCTACCTTGAAATGTGTCCTCCGAAGGCAGCTTTTTCCAGTTTTCGGACGCAGCCCTTGATTAGCTTGTTCAGGTGTGTTTTATTAGGGTTGGAACTAAACTCTGTAGGACAGTGGTCCTCCAGGAGCAGAATTGCTTTAGATTTTGCTTTAAAAGATCTGCTTTAAATGACTTGGATACTGTTCGAATGACTGCAAACTGCTGTTTGGATTTTATTTTATTGTAGGTCAGCAGATGGCGCAGCTCTGTGTAAACAGTGAGTTTTCACTTTTTGTTTTGAAACCAACTCAAGCTTAGTTTAGAGCGGCTGAATTCACTTCTATTAATTTTAACCAAAACTGTCCATCATCCAACTCAGATCATCAGGTGCCGTTGTGGAAAGAAGATACACATTTTTGAAGAGGCTGTGTCAGGTTCTCTGTGCCCTGGGTAGCCAAATCTGCTCTCTAGTGGTGAGATAATCGCATGAGCATCACTGTTGTGTATAATTTATCCTGTTTTCCTTGCAGATGATTTTCATGTTTCTCTTCAGTGTTTTAGAGTTCCTGTTAACCTGAATAAATATATGGAAGCTCTTCTTGCCTTCACTACTCATCCCAGCCAGGTTGAACTGCGTTATAGCTACTCTGTGAAACTCATTGGTCAGCCTTTAAGAATTGTTACTAAATCTTGCATTCCATATTTAATAATGCATTTATATATTATTCAAAACAGTTTCTGAGGTCGTCCACGCAGATGACCTGGGGAAACCTATTCCGACATGAAATTATATCATGGGATCCTATAATTGGCCAAATGGCCATAAAATATTTAAGAGTGGCAAAGATCAATCTTGTGAAAGTAAGTGCTGTGTATCCCAGACACAGAGCAGTTTTGACTAATTGCTATCATACTCAATCAATGCTCTATTTACCTTTTATAGACTGGATTTCCCTCCAAGAATGATTGTCCAGGTTGTGAATTCTCCAGAGTGGACTTTGATAGTGATGAAGATTTCAACTGCTTCTTTAAGTGTGAGTTGTTTTTATTGGTTAGTTAGTAAGTTAATCTAACTGTTATCACATCAGTTTTAAAGATTAAGCACCCATTTTAAAATAAAATCAATGCAGAGTAATTCATGCTGATTAACAGCAAATATCTTATTATTTAGTTGATGACATGACAACGCAGAAGCCCTTTTACTGACAACAATGCTTTTTTTAAATTTTGTGTTTTAACTATACATTGTTTTATTCTTGAACTGAGCAGAAACAATTCAATCCTGCAATTATCTGATCATTTTGATCTAAAAGTTGGAGAATCGAGTCAAATCACCTTTATTTTTATAGGAATCTTTACAGCGATCAACAGGAAAATAACAATTCAATGATGCAAACATAGCTCAATTTGAATGTAAAGCAGCTACGTATGTTTCAAAGACATATTCTCCATCTGTAAATTTTAGAAAGTCAAGAAAATATTCCCATTTTGCTGTCAGGAGTCAACGAGCCTTCTGCAAGCACAAACTTCTGCGAACAAGCGCCTCCACATGCATGCACGTCAAACAGATGGAGCACAATAGGAGTGCAATAATTCTGACTGGAATATATATTTTGTTAAAAAAAAATTTTGTTGTTGATGAACATAAATGTGCCATATGTAGAATTTCAAACCTACAACTAAGTGTGCTTTTTATGATGGCAGTAACTGTAAAGTGACTATTGTAGGGTAATAAAAATAGCCTAATAGTCTATGCTTTTGTTTTTATTTATTTTCATTTTTATTTTAGTGAATTTAACTTCTGCTGTTTTTCGATTGTAGTGTTACAATGTTAGAATATAGGACTAATGTAATTTGCGCATACTATAGCATAGACTACACGGTTGCATTCACTTTGTTTGTTTTTTTGTTTTTTTCTCAATATGAACATTGTTTGTAGGACAATATTGGGCTGAATGTGAAATAACATTTTTTTTAAATTAAATACAAATTTGTTTTTAATTCAAATAGGAAAAATGTAAGAAAATATAAAAATAAATGGCCATATTGCCCAGACCTACATAATGGCATGCTTTAAGTGCTTAATTTTCCATGTTTTAGCTAAGCGGTAAAAAAATAAATAAATAAATAATTTAAAAAATGTAAAAAAAAAAAAAAATTTAGCACCACTGCTAAATCACAAAAATTTTTTGATTATTTGTCATATTTGGATGATGTTTTAGTAATTTTTGACAGTATGAGAGAGAGATTAAGTGTTCTTGTTATTGATTTTGTACCTAGTCCAGAGGACAGGAGAGAACATGGACTGGTAGGAGTATGATGAATTTGATGTGATTGAATTTGATGTGGTTAGGAAAATGAATGACAGAAAAAAAAAAAAAATCCCCCACCAACCAGTGCATGTCCTCTGTGATGTATAAAAATATGGCAGAAATAAAATGGTTTGAATCTCAAAATTATCACAAAGGATATGAATACAACCTAAATTAGTGTCTTTTTACAGATTACAGATTTCTTTATTTATTTTTTTTAAAATGTGCAGCAGTCTGGTTAACCCCTTAACAATATTTGTTAAACAGCTTTCATGGCTCAGCAGGGCTCAGCAGTTCGTCTGGCTTGTAAAATTCTTCCGTTTGAGGCCTTTCAAATTGCAAGGGAGTGGGTGCAGTATCAGATCAACACACCTATAGATACTGGGAATACAACATGTGAGTATTGTTACTATTTCATATAGTAGGTACTCTTTCATCTGCCAAAAGTTTGTGCTGTTTTTGTAAATGTTTTGCTGCTTTCTGTTTTTTTGTTTTGTTTTTTTTGTCAAAGCTATTCTAGTGTGACACATTTTCTTCACTCTTCAACTCTTACTTTCACCCATCACCCTTGCCTTGTCCTACACAATTTCACTATGTGGTCACAATTATAAATTGGGGATTATTCTATGCACATACACTGATCAGCCACAGCATTAAAATCACTGACAGGTAAAGTGAATAACATTGATTTTATCATTACATTAGCACCTGTCAATGGGGTGGGAGGCAGCAAGTGAATAGTCAGTTCTTGTATTTCATATGTAGGAAGCAAATGTAATATTCAAGTGACTCTAACAAGTGCCCAATAGTGATGGCTAGACAACTGGGTCAAAGCATCTTCAAAAAGCAAGTCTAATGCCTGGTACACATTGTACAATTTTGGGCTGTCCCAGACGAAAGATGATAATTTGTGGCAATTTCTGTGGTCATGGATCCTAAACAGTGGTCCTACATTGTACAGTGAGAGAGGCACAAGGATGCCCGTTGTCACGGTCCTTTGACCAAAGATAGCCTGCGATAATTTTCTGACAGTGTCAAAAATTTAGCATGATCATTTTACAGTGGGATTGCTGCTACGGCCCCACTTCTCAACTTGCAGGACTTAAAGAATCCGCTCCTAATATCTTGGTGCCAAATACCACAGGATATGCTCAGAGATCTTGTGGAGTCCATGCCTCAGTGCATTAGAGCTGTTCTGACTGCATGATGCAGAACTACACAATATTAGGTGGTTTTAATGTTTTTGCCTGATCAGTCTATGACATCATGCTTTGATTCACATTCGGAAATGAACAGATTATCATTTATGAGGGGTTGCATCATTTGTTTACAAATGTCCTTGTTCATTCATTTTATTCATAGACTTAGATGTTCATAGACTTAAAGGGATAGTTGACCCAAAAATGAAAATTTGATGTTTATCTGCTTACCCCCAGTGCATCCAAGATGTAGGTGACTTAAGTAGAACACAAATGATGATGTTTAACTCCAACGTCTGTCAGTCGTATAATGCATGTCAATGGGAACTTTATCTATAAGAGTCAAATAAACACGCACAGACAAATCCAAATTAAACCCTGCGGCTCGTGACGACACATTGATGTCCTAAGACACGAAGCGATCGGTTTGTGTGAGAAACCGAACGGTATTTATATCACTTTTTACCTCTAATACACCACTATGTCCAACTGCCCTCCCCATCTGGTTAGTGAGATCTGAACGCACTCTGACAACGAAAGTGATGTCTCGCACTCACACCACTATGTCCAACTGCCCTCCACATCCGGTTAGTTAGCGGTCTTGCAAAGCGCAAGAGATCACTTTCATCATCAGAGGGCATTTTCTGACCTCACTAACCGGATGTGGAGGGCAGTTGGACATAGTGGTGTATTAGAGGTAAAAAATTATATAAATACTGTTCGGTTTCTCACACAAACCGATCGTTTCATGTCTTAGGACATCAGTGTGTGTCGTCACAAGCTGCAGGGTTTAATTTAGATTTGTCTGTGCATGTTTTTTTTTACTCTAATAGACAAAGTTCCCACTGATCTGCATTATACGACTGACAGATCATTAAAAATTATCATTTGTGTTCTACTGAAGAAACAAAGTCACCTACATCTTGGATGCCCTGGGGGTAAGCAGATAAACATCAAACATTCATTTTTGGGTGAACTATCCCTTTAAGTTCACAAATGAAACACCATTATACAAATTAATGCTGGTTACCACAGACAATAATTGATTGAGGTAATCACTGCTACTTTTGTTTTACCTTAGAACGTTCCTTGAACAAGGCTTTGTTTGTGTCTTATTATTATCTATTGAAGCTAAGACAGAGAAGGGTCTCTGTTCTGCCTTGTCGCCTTCAGCAGTTCAGTGGGATGCCATGACTTTTTTCACAGAAAGTGTATTTGGACAGCTCTTCAAAATCCTTGACAAAGAGGCAAGACCAACCAATTTCTGTCATGGTGCAGCAGTGAGGGATTTAAAGCAGATCTTGTCATTGAAAGTTTTTTCACTTCTGTAGAAACTTCCCATGGATGAGGGCATGGAGCTGCTGCAGATGGTTGTAAACTATGAGACAAGAGATCCTCTCATTCTGTCCTGTGTTCTTACCATCATATCCACTCTCTTTCCCTTCGTCAAACACCAACCTTACTTCCTGCCTCAAGTACTCTATAAGGTGAAGGATATAATCTGCTGTTTCAAAATTGTAAACACTAAGGTCTGGGCATATTTACTTTTCTCTGCGAAATTTTGCATTCTGATTGGAATCTGTGTGATTAGAAGTTTTGCCTAAGAATGAAAAAGTTCCAAATACATATTTTGCTTATGATTAAGTTGGTGACGCAAATTCACCACACTAACCAACAGGAAGTTGCTTGGTTTGAGCTTCTGTGTGAGAATGATTCATACACCTCTACACTATTGACAATGGGCTTTTTTTTTGTTTGTTTCGCTAATGTGAACGCACCTTTAGAGATTTGAAATACCGAAATAAAGGCAAATGGAAAAAGCTAACAAGGTGAAAAGAGTTTCACATTTAGGTATAAGCAATTTTTGTACTAAAACTAAAGTAAACAGTAAAGTGTTTTGCACACACCAAACCCCTCATTTAGGGATGTCGAACAAATTGTAGGTTTAGGATGTCTCATTGTTTGGGTCAAATTTATTTTTTTATACCTGTGGTCAGGGCTAGACATTAACCTTTTTGTGGTTTATAATTAGTGGTTTTCCAAAGTTACTTGCCACTCAGCATTTTCACTGGCCACAGTTTTTACATTCAAGCCCAATTAAAGCCCTGTAACACCAACAATATTCATCCGGAGCAAATGAAACAAGAGGAGGCGGGTTTGTATTTCATCTCACTGTCGGAGTATATGCTGTCACTGTATACACGGCTCATAATCTGGAATTAAGACGAATGGCTCAAAAGGAAACAGTTTTTAATATAATAATCCACAGATGAACACAGGGGAAGCACAGGAGAAAACACAACCACATTACATAGACAACATGGAACATAGAACTGAGTAATGATCTCTGTGTGCATTTAAGCCCTTAGTTTAAAGTTACACACAAGACCTGGGTAACTCAATCATTGCCTATGCCAACTGATTAGGCAAGGAGAGACTGTCAAATAGAAAATGATGACTAAACCAAAGCTCAAAAGTTAACTAGACAGCTGCCTAACCCTGACAGTAGCTCCCTCTCCTGGAAGGTGCACCCTCTCACCGCAAAAGAGTACATCAAAGGAGGGAGGGGGCTCTGGAGGAGGACGTGTAGCTGGAGACGGGCAAAATAAAAAAAATAGATGTAACAGTTCATGGTGGAGTGGATGGTGGGAGGATCCAGGGAGGAACTAGGAGCAGGAGAATACCAGAGAAGAGCCAGAGACCAGCAAAAAAAGATCCATGGTTGCTGCTGGCTCATACACCTTGACTGATTCTGCGTTGGGCTTAAACTCCATGACAAAAACAGCCTGTAATGTTAGTTCTGGCTCAATGTTTGTGGTGGATTTGACCTCCAAATCAGCGGTGGGCTCTGGCTGCTGCTCCAACACTGACATCGCTGGTGGACCATTCACTGGAAGGCGTGCCTTCTACCGCTCGCTCGGGCTGGTGTAGAAAAAGACACAGAGCAAGCATTGCTGGTAATGAGTCAGGCACGTTAAATCAATAAAGTCCCTGGTGTGGTCTTCCAGTGGACAGTCTCCTTGCTCCTAGAAGAGTAGATGGACAGCTGGCAGATCCATCAGGGAAATACAAAGCAGCAAAAAAAAAAAACTTGTTAGGTTCCATGTTCTGTCACAAGTGGCTGTAGTAAAATAGTATACGAAGATTAATGGCTCCAAAAGAAAAAGTTTTTAATATAATAATCCACAGAAGCTCAGGGGTAAACAGAACCACATTACATAGACAACATGTAACACATAACTAAGTAAACTGAGGACTTAAATACACATATCGTTTAAGTAACGCACAACACCTGGTCAACGAATATGACAACCAATTAGGCAAGAGAGACTGTCAAACAGAAAACAATGTGGACTAAACGAAAACTCAAATGTTAACTAGACAGCTGCGTATCCATGAAAATGTGAGTTTGAAATTAACCTCCTGTTTCCCCATTCCATTCTCCCCATAATTTTCTGTTGCATTGATAAAAAGTCATGCAAGTACATATTTTTTTTACCTGTTGTTGTTGTTGTTTTTATTTATTAATAGCGTGTATTTGTTTTACTTATTGCATCATAGATTCATTAAAGACCTATAACATAATTTTTTTCCCCTTCTAAGATATTTACTGCCATCGCGTTTGAATTGGATGATGAACACAAGGTAAGGTGCCCATACTTGTAAACATATCTGCAAATCTTTCTCTAATCAAACACTCTTGTTGACGTTCAGTGAATGTGTTCAGGAACCTCACACGCACCCTCTTAAGAACATCAGAAGACTTGCCTGTTCCTCCATCATTAAGATGTGTCGAGATTATTCAGACTTCATTCTGGTATGTTAAAGTGTGCAGGTACAAAAAATACAGTCCTCCACAATGCAAAACATGCTATTTAATTGTAGTTATAATTTGTTTGTTTTAATGCTGGAAAATTATTTCAGAACTGATCATTTTCAAGTTTGATAAAGGAATTGATGTCAGCCACAAGAAATGATGTTATATTAGCATTCTCTTTTGATATAAATGCTAACAATAATAGATTCTTTTTCATGCATTGTAGCCTTGCTTCGACATGATGTATGCGCATGTGAAGAGCTTGTTCTCCAATGAGAAGTTGCTGACACCGATGGAGAAAAGTTCTCTTATGGAAGCCCTGATACTGATCAGCAATCAGTTTAAAGATTATAACAAGCAGAAAGCCTTCCTGGAGGAACTCATGGCACCTGTTACTACACAGTGGCTGTCAGAGGAGATGAGGAGGTATGAATAGATGTTGTTGCCCAGACTGGCCTTTTCCGAGTTTATTAAACCGATGTTAAAATGAATGAATGATGTGTGATCTTTCTTTTATTTCTGTGTTGTGTAGCGTGTTATGGGATCCTGCTACCTTCTTGGCATATGTTGGTGCTGATCAGGTGATCAGTGACCCTGACACAGAGGACCAGATGGGTATCAACAGGTCACGGGTAGGTGTGCCCTAGGGCTGCACGATATATTTAAATAAAATCGCTATATGGCTTCAGGCTGTGATTTAATTAAAGTATGTGTGAACCGGAAGTTGCAAACTTCTTTTCTCCAGTGTTTTGACGTATTTCCAAGTGAAACAGAATATTAAATAGAGGGCAGAGTTTTACTTTAGCGCTCCTCCTCACCATCTCTCGCTAATATCAGATGAACGGTTGCAGAGGAGTGGTTTATGCGTTTTCAACCCAAGCCGTCAAACTGACGTTATCAGAGAAGGAAGGCAATTCCAGACCGGAAGTAACTTTTCAGATTTTAAGATTACTGCGACAAACAATTTTTTTCTGTGTTTTAACTTGCATGGAATAATTGATTACCACAAGACTAGTAATATGCACTAACAAAGTAAATAAGGTCAATTTTGATTTCATGTGTACTTTAAGTAAATGTATGTGCTACCGGATTCAGAGTCAAGCGCATCATTTCAACGTGATATTTTCACGATACACTGTATTTTAGTGTCTCAGAGCAGCTTGGTTCATTTACTGTGAATGAGACGCTGTGAGCTGTATGCGTGTAAATGAACATATAGTGCTATTACTCTGAAACTGGCAGCGTATTCATTTATTTGCCAGCAACCTGTCAAAATGTAAGCTTGATGGTTTACCATTTGATATGAGCCATTTTTGTGTGTGTGTGTGTGAAAGCAAATTCTACTAAATTTGGTATGACTCAAGGAATCGTTAAAATAGGCTAAATTAATCAAAAGCTATTAACATTTTATATAATTTCCTTATAAATTTTGACCAGAAAGTCAGTTTTTTGAGGGCATGGTCATTATGACACATACTGATTTTTTTTTTTTAAATACATTAATCTGTTCGTAAAATTCTGCATTTTACGACAAAATTCAAAATGGCACAATAATATGAGTTATTAAAACTGCATTAAGCTGCAAAAGTGATACTGTTCCCCAAGTATAAGTCTCAGGTGTACCCAGAATGTATCTGTGAAGTTACCTGCGTGAAGTTGGCCCCCCACCCAACGCAAAACATCTGCAAAATATTCTCAATCGTTTGTGCTTCGTTTGTGCTGGTTTGTGCCGCTAAAAGTTTCGTTTATGCTGCTTTCGATTTTAAAATATTAGATTTTGAATTATAGGCGATGACGTCACTCAGCCCAACCACATGCTCCAAATTCACCCAAAATAGTCTTGTTTGGTTGTGCTCCATTTGTGCTGGTTTGTGCTGGTGATTTGTGCTGCTTCGGTTTTTAATATATTAAAATAACTTTTATAGGTCATTCTGAGGTCACCCAGCCCCCCACATGTTCCAAATTCACCGAAAATAGTCTCAATTATTTGTGCTTCGTTTGTGCCATTAAAAGTTTTGTTTGTGCTGCTTTCGATTTTAAAATATTAGACTTATAAATTATAGGCGATGATGTCACTCAGCCCCCCACATGCTCCAAATTCACCCAAAATAGTCTCGTTTGTTTGTGCTCTGTTTGTGCTGGTAAAAGTTTAGCTTGTGTTGCTTCTTTTTTTTTTTTTTTTTTTTTTTTTTAGATATGCCTGTTAAAATAATATTTATAAAATCTCAGGTCACTCAGCCCCCCACATAGGCTATGCTTCAAATTCACCCTAGATAGTCTCGTTTGTTTGTGCTTCGTTTGTGCTAGTGAAATTTTTGTTTGTGCTGCTTCGGTTTTTAAAATATTAAAAGAATTAGCAATTCATTCCGAGGTCTCTCAGCCTGATAAAAGTTTAATTTGTGCTGCCTGGCTTTATAAATATTAGACATTGATTATATTGAAATGAATGACACTGAACGGCTGCAAATGCAAATCGCATAAGAGCATATTATACTGACTATTGGGGTATATACCAAAGCATAGACATTTAACAGAAGTATTAGGAGCACTGTGATTTCAAATTAAGTCTGTTTGCTTTCCTCCTTTTCAGTGACAAGCGTTTGTCAGAAATGGAAAGTTGTTGCATCAAAAAAGCTGCACCAGTCCGTGTAATTCCTTCAATTAATTAGCCTACGTCAAGAAAAAACGACTTATTTAATTGTCAAACCAAATCGAAAAAACAAAGGCATTCGTTTAATTTGATTTTACTTGAAAATAAACAAAGACAAAAAAGAATTAAGCCTATATAAGACTTTTTTGTATTTTTAGTTTTGTATTTTTGGTTTATGGGTTAAACAGATTAGTTTATGCTTTAAAATTTGTTTCAAATGTGTGGGTGGCCCCATAAATACTCATTTTGGCTTTATGTGGTCTAAAACAACATTGAGGAAATTTTTATTTATTTGTATTTATTTTATTCTTAAAAGGCCTAAGTAAAACCTAATGATGCAACATGTTTCACTCGTTATTACAAGCAGTTTTTTGTTTTGTTTGTTATTCTTATAAATAATAACATAATTTGTGTTTCACTGGAAAAACCTAAAATATCAGAAAACAGGTAACACTTTACAATAACAGTACATGAATAACCATGAACTAATACCTAAATTAATAGTTACTTCAACATGAACTCATGATTAGTTAAGATATGAACTAATGAAGAGTGATCCTTAACTACGACAGGAGTCATAGGGATTCATGCATGAAAACAGCAGCCTTAACTACGCGTTAATACATGTTTGATAATTAATGCATTAATTAACATTTAGGGGTAAACTAAATAAATCAGCCTGTACTCTGAATTTGAATTAAACGTGATTTAATACTGTCATAATTTACACTGTAATATCAGAATCTGCCATCTGCAGCTTTGTGACAAATAATTGCAATGGCACATGATTATTTAGCCATTAATTACATAGATCTGTCTAATCAAATGTGGAAAATAGACTAACTACCACTAATAAATTTAATTTGATCTAAACTGTTTTCTGATTTTTATAGTTCATTTACATTTAGTCATAGCTAAATAGTCATAGGCCTAGTTTATTCCCGGAACTAAAGTATGAAGGGTTTGTTTCTGGCGGGACACTCATTAGTGGCGCACGCTAGGTGTTCTCTTGGCGCATTTGTTGTGTTGCTGGCATTTTAAACTAATAAATGTTGACTGCTTTGGTAAGCCGAATTAATAATTAAAGACATATTTACATGTATGTTTTATTGGGGTTTTCAGGAGGTTATGTGCAGTTATTAACTGTATTTGTATTTCTGTCGTTTAAATGTATATGCTTTGATTAGCATTAGCTTGTGGACGCGCGCTATTTTACATGTAAATGTGCCTTATGTGTGTCTTTACAGGTATGTTTATGGCTTGCTTTCAAGTCCATATATGTTTAATTATGTAAATAAAAATAAAATACAAATACTTTTTATTGTAGTTTTTTTGTACCTGGGTGTAAAGGAATAAGGATGGCACTCTATAGTATTTATTCATATATTAGTTAATGATGTGTGATATGTGCATCATGTCATGACTTTACTTGAGGGGGCACAATCATAATTAACTCATTATTAACTAACCATATACTAACATCAACTAATGGTTGGTTAATGTATACTTATGTCATGACTTTACTTGAGGGGGCACAATCATAATTAATTCACTGTTAACTACTTACCAAATTCAGCTCATGATTATCATTAACTTACTATCAAATACACTTGTACTAACACAACTATATAAGTATTCAGCCCAGTTAAGTGATGTTGTGTGACTTTTCATAAAGTCAGATAATGGAGGTACAGTATGATCACGGCCTGCGTCTGGATGGAGAGTGATCTTCTGAATCTGATACCAGCAAACGCTCCCTTACCTTAGTTCATGTTTCCTGTTTGGTTATTTTTTTGGGAACCGATTCCTCAGGAACTGATGTAAGTCACAGTAGTTTAGTTTGATAGGAAAGAATATCACAAAACAGATTAAGACCTTTTAAGATAGTGTATTTAAATAGTGTATTTAGTATTTTATATGTTTGATAAGGACGATAAGTGAAAATAATTACAAACTAATCCTGTGCCTTTCAGTAATGTTTATAATGAAGCTGCTGATGTCAGTAGTTTAAATTCTGACAATAATAAATTGTTTAAATTTATTTCAAAGTCCAAATATGTATTATTCCTTCTTATAGAGACTGTTTGATTTAGTTTACCCTAGATGTTAATTAATGCATTAATTAACAAACATGTATTAACACGTAGTTAAGGCTTCTGTTTTCATGCATGAATCCCTATGACTCCTGTCGTAGTTAAGGATCACTCTTCATTAGTTCATATCTTAACTAATCTTGAGTTCATGGTGAAGTAACTATTAACTCAGGTATTAGTTCATGGTTATTCATGTACTGTTATTGTAAAGTGTTACCAGAAAACAATGGAAGGGATTGCACAGGCGCCTCTGCGGACAAGAGAAGTATTGTTGTGCTATAGATGTAGGCTACATTGGCAAGAAATATATGAAACAACCAAATAGAAAAAAAAAATTAACTAATATGCAGAGCAGTAGCCTACATCAGATGAACTTAAGTTGAATGGCGTTTCAATCACTCATGCGAAACAAATATTAAAGAATAATCAAATTTTTTACCCATGAATAAAATTACGAAAAATCTAGCTTTATTTTTCAGTTTTTTTACACAAAACAAAAAACAAAAATCAAACTCTTTCTTATTCCTCTTTATTTCTTTTTAAGTAAAAAATCGAATCATCCTACCAGGTGCACGGATGACGGACCCGGACCCCAATTAAACATCCAATATTGTTATTTCATTATTTCTTTACAAAACCAAAATGAAAAAAAAATGAATAAATAAATAAATAATATATATTTATATATATATATATATATATATATATTCTATTATATATATATATATATATATATATATATATATATATATATTCTATTATATATATATATATATATATATATTCTATTATATATATATATATATATATATATATATATATATATATATATTCTATTATATATATATATATATATATATATATATATATATATATTCTATTATATATATATATATATATATATATATATATATATATATATATAATATAATAGAATTATCATCAATTAATTATGTAATCATGATCAATTATCCTTCAGGAAACACAACATTATATAAACCTTTCAACAACGTTTTACTTGTATTTGTTATTTATAAAGCACATTTCAATACAACTGAAGTTGTCCAAAGTGCTGTAAATTAAAATGGAGAAAATACATGGCACAATTAATATAAAGCATGCAAAACATAAAACAAATACACATCTAGGAATCAATCACTCATCAGAGAGCATCTTGTCTGCGGAGGCGCCTGCGCAATCCTATCCATTTTTTCCTGATATTTTAGGTTTTTCCAATGAAACACAAGTTATTATTTATAAAAATTAAAAATAAAACAAAAAAACTGCTTGTAATAACGAGTGAAACTTGTTGCACCATTAGGTTTTACTTAGGCCTTTTAAGAATAAAATAAATACAAATAGATTAAAACCGAAGCAGCACAAATGAAACTTTTACCGGCACAAACCAGCACAAACGAAGCACAAAACGATTGAGACTATTTTCGGTGAATTTGGAGCATGTGGGGGGGCTGAGTGACGTCATCGCCTATAATTCAAAATCTAATATTTTAAAATCGAAAGCAGCACAAACTAAACATTTAATGGCACAAACCAGCACAAACGATTGAGACTATTTTCGGTGAATTTGGAACATGTGGGGGGCTGGGTGACCAGAATGACCTATAAATATTCTTTTAATACCTTAAAACCCGAAGCAGAACAAACTAAAATTTTTACGGCACAAACCAGCACAAACGGAGCACCAATGATTGAGACTATTTTGCAGACGTTTTGCGTTGGGTGGGGGGCCGTTGGATGGGGTTGTAATGCTATTTCATGCATTCTGACTTATTTACACTGTTAAAGAGTTGAATTCTCATGCTAAACCTGGCCAGTTTCAAAACATGAGTTGGACGTATGACGGAGTATTTCTGTGACAAATACACTACTTCTGGTTTCGGAGAGGTTTTTTTCCGAGTATGGCCTGTATGATGTCATGTCATACATGTATAGGTACTTCTCCCTGATAAGCGTGCACACACATCACTCAGAACAAGAGCAAGAGCACACCCATCAACGCGCTTCTTTCGGGATACCGAAGCCGAAAGTTTTTTCAACAATGGCTGTGTCCCAATTCAGGGGCTGCACCCTTTAAAGGCTGCATACATCGAGGCAGTCTCGTTTAAGAAAAAATAACTGTTAGATTGCAACGTAAGAAACAAATTACAGTATTTTACACCTCACAATGAATGTCAGGTAATTTTATTACGGTTACTTTTCTTAAAAATTAGGTCCTTGATGATGTATTCAGCCTTCAAATGTGACCTCTGAAGGACGCAGCCTCTGAAATGAGACACAGCTCCTGTCAACAAAGGAGTGTGTTTTTGGTTGTGAGGGAAAGATTACTTTTTTCTGCTTCCCAAAGAACCCAGCGTTAAGGGAACAGTGGATGAAGTTTGTTTTTCCGGGGCAGCAGCAGACTTGTGCATGTATGTTTGTTTGTTCCCGGGATTTCGGTGAAGAATACTTTGTAAACAAGTCCCAGTTCGGCACTGGATTTGCAGATCGCAGGTGGTGAGTAAAGCTGCATCAGATGTCTGTGTTTTGTTGGCGGTCGGCGCGCAAATGCATAAATGTAAACATCACAAATGTTTTTGTTCCCTTTGTATTTATATTGATGTCGCAGCTTGCAAACGATCTCTACGCAGAAGCTGCGCATGCTCGTGACTCTTTAGCTCCGCCCACAGTACTGACGGCTGACACGCCTCCAGGAGATCGGCTTTTTTCAGAAAGACTCGGTTTAGCATATCTATCTTTTATAAATATGACAAAACGAAAGACTTTTCAGAGATATGGAGGATGCAATACTACTCTACAGATACTCAAGATTAACATGAGATTGGCAGAAACTGTGTGTGATACCCCCCCCTTTAAGCACACTTAATCTTAGCCATTCATTTCAGGTCTTGGAGACTCTTCTAACGAGCTGATGAGTTGAATCAGATGTGTTTGATTAGGAAGAGTTTAAAAATATGTAGTGTTGGTGTGCCTCCAGTAACAGGGTTGGAAACATTGGTCTAGTAGAAGAGAATATGAGTGCCTTTGATTGGTTTGTGTCTTATGGCAGATTAGTTTTTGTGTGTACACCATGCTTGGGGTTGTGAAGTGTGCTCACTGGCCCACTGATCCTGAGGAGGCAAAAGCAGGCGGATTTGTGGTCAGCACTACCTCTGATGGGACCCCCGTCTACAGAAACCCTTGTGCAGAGCCCCTGCAGGCCCTGCTGCCCAACCTTTTGGCCCTCGTCAGGTACATTTGGTCATTTCATTGGTACATTTGGAAATTTTGCTTCCAAATAAGACATTAGATATGTGAAAAATAATCATGGTTATCTTGTGTATATGTGCTGTTTTTCTGCTATTGTAACAGTGTTTGAAGTAGTGTCATGTTCTTCATCCTTCCAGGACCCAAAACAGCTTGTTCTTGCCAGAGAACGTCAACCGGCTTAGCAAGACCTTTGCTAGAGTCTACGATGATATGGATATGGAGGAAAATTCTGTTTTAGGTAGGTTTCTGTTTTGTCCTGTCCTGATACAAACACCTTTTAGGGTATGCTGTGACTGGTTAATTCAAGTCACATTTATATTGCGCTTTTTATTGCAGCTTCCCAATTATAAACAGGAAAATAACAGTTACTGTTGCAGATTTCATCAATTCAGCTGTAAAGCAGCTCTGCAGAAGACAATAGTGTCATTTATTCAGCTCAAGTTCATTGTTAATTCAGTTCAGTTCATTAAAAGTGTCTGTTGCAAAGTTAATCAACTATGAAACAAGTTCAATTCAGGTTTAAGCAACTTTAAACAAAACAAGTGTCATTATTCAGTTATTATTGAATATTATTATTCAAATTATGTTGTCATCCGCTAGTGCAGTTGAATTGATGGTATCACTGAATATTAATTGTCTTTTAAACACCAAACCTTAGTTATCTTAAAGAAATGACTCCTGTTGTTTGCTACAGGAATTTCTCAACCAGTTTTAGATTCCTACGACTCTCCAGTGTACAAAAACATTGTTGAGCGAGGATTCTTCACCGCACTCTACAGAAACTGGTTGGAACAAATCAAGTTCAATGATTGATTTTTCTTTATTGGTTGTTTAATAGAATATTTCTTCTCCAATAACAATAAAAGAATAACTCTTCTCCAATGGTGTAATCTACTTCCCCAATCCTGTTTACTGTTGTCTCTTTTTCTCATTTTCTTTTTAAAGTTACCAAGTGCTTGGGAATACTGGTCCCTGCTTGCAACAAGACTTTTATGCAATAGAAGGCTTGGCAGAGCAGATTGTTGGTTCTGCCTTCATCCATCTAGACAGCGTTCCAGACCACAGGCTCCGTCCCCTAGTCCATATCCTTTGTATCATATATGTTTTTTGTTTTGTTGCTATTAGTTAAAAATACTTCTACTAAAATGTAGAGCTGCACGATTAATCGTTAAAACACCCACGTAATCTCATTCCTAACTGACAGCAATTCAGCTCTATGTCTATTAAAACTTATATGATCACAGTGAACAACATTCAGATCTGTGTTTGTTCTGCTGCTGAACCAAGCATTTCAACTGACCATTCCACAATAATCTTCATTTATTTTAAACAAATAGGCCTATGACTACATGAGGTTTGCCTATGAACTTAGGTTTAGGACTAAAGCAAAAGCTTATGTGGATAAGGGGTTGTTCACGCAGAAAAATGTGAGACGCCGGCAGTGGAATGGGGGAAAACGCAGGGTCTCGTTTTTAGAATGCCTTGTCATGCGCGAGACGCTGCAAAAGACACGACGCGAACTCCACGATCATACATGTCCATCTAGTGTGTGTTAACAAGTAAAGCAGCACATTGGAATGGAAAAACGCATTCTGTGTGAACGGCCCCTAAGGCTGCATGTGTTGATTGAAGCAGATTCATAAAAATTGCCACAGTACAACACTACCATACAACAATACAGTACACAAGTTATTTCGTCCAATTTATTAATTCTTTAATAAATTAATTTTTCAGACTCATTCATACATTGTGTAAGTACCATGACATGTGAAAGAGTCAAGCCTTAGACAAGTCAATAAAAAGTGAAACACAAAAATGACCTCTATCAAGTGCCTTAATGATATAATTTAGAAACCTGGTAGCAGCTATAGTCGTGCTGTGTTATTTCCTAAAGCCTGACTGATTATGTGATAAAATGTCATGTTCAGTCAAATATGAAATCAACTGCACACTAATGAGAGATCCAAAAATCTTAGACAAAATGCAAAGTTTAGAAATCGGCCTATAGTTGTTCATTTAGAAGGTTCTCCTCCTTTTAACAATAGAATAACAAATGTAGACTTCCATACAGCAGCACACACACACACACACACACACAAACACACACATATATATATATATATATATATAATATAATATAATATAATATAATATAATATAATATAATATAATATAATATAATATATTAGGGCTGTCAATCGATTAAAAATTTTAATCTAATTAATTACATACTCTGTGATTAATTAATCAAAATTAATCGCATACATAATTTTTGCTTTGAAAGTATTAAATATTTCAATTCAAATTAATCAATGCAGGGTTTTTCCTGGGTCAACAATGGTCTTCGGTGGTGACAGACATGGTCATCCACACAAACAGTAAAAAGTGCCCTACCCACATGATCCCGATACTGACAATAAAGTACCCGTCACTCTCACTGTAATTCTTTCTTGCCCTCTTTGCAAAAAAATAAAAAAAAAGTGATTTTATAGCTCTGTAAGAGAAGATGCTTTTTTGCTAAACCTGAAAAGTAATAAAAAGTAGCATTTAGAAGTTATATTAACTAATAATATAATTTTCTACCATATACAGTTGAATGCACCTAGCTAACAACAGCTTGCTTTGTTCTGGTTTCACCTCACTCCAGTCTAAACTAACTGATTTTATAGGTAAGCCTAATTTACTACAGATTGACATTTAAATAACCTGAAAATATTGTGGATTATTAAGGCTAATTTTACTAACCACTCTTGCTAAATGGGGTAAGCACACTTATGTTTTCATTTCAGAGTTGTTCGAGTAAATGATTCATTATAGACCGTGTGGACAGATCAGTTGTTGTCATGATTCATTAAAATGAATCTGTTCAAATGAGTCATTAGGTCGCGAATTGGACATTAGCTGACGTTGACGCGTTGCGTGCGAATCGCGACTGTTATTAGGACATCGCAAAAGATTTGTTAACACAGAAAACACTTCACCACTGGATAGGATTTTCTTTTTGTTTACTGAAAGTGTGGTTTATGTCAGCTGCACGTGCAGGGCGCCTGTCAGAGAAGATGAGGTGACGTTCTTTTGAGCACTATTCACACCCAGAGATAGCTGAGGTTAGCTCTTTTTTCATACTTGATTCATTTTGAAGCAAGTATCAGTTCATTAGTAGGTGATTACTGTAGTCAACATTTGAAGTGAATCAATACCTTTCATCAACATTGTCCTAAAACCTTCTTCTCCTTAGGACAGCTTAGTTCTTAGGACAAACTTTTTTTTTTACTCACCTTGGGCTATGTAAGTGACATCAATAGTGTTATTATTTCTGGATTCCTGTGGTCATTGATAGCGTTTCTATGCACCCTCATAATGTGATTATAATGGGATTTTGGCAATATTGCAATGAAACTTTATGTAAATGCAATACTTTGATCAAACTAATGCAATTAAGCTCATAATCGTAGTAACCATATTCACATTAAACTATGTGGCATGCGCCGATTTTAATCACTATAAACAGGCATGTAAACACAATCTCATTATTAAGTGTAAAGTGCACTTGTTTCTCGGTTGCTGTGTGTTGTTCACACAATTTCATGAATGAACTCTGTGACATTATTCTGAGGTTTTCTCTTCTCCAAATCGCTAAACTCTGTCAGCACAACTTGCTGCATAGTCTCTGCTTCATATTCATCCAGATGGAGCGAAGAACACGACGGCAGAGTAGGCAAACCCAGCATTACGATGTTTATCATGGTGCCAAATAATATCCAGCATGTCCATAAAAATGTATTTTGAATTTCATGCAAGTAGATTAAAATGGCCGGTTAAATGCATACTGTATGCCAATCTGAGTGTGGTGTATAACCATACTTATTAGCAAAAAATCTGAATAATGAAAATTGCATATAAACTAGAGTGAAGAGTTTTGCTTGTATCATGTAAACATCTGCGAAATAAGATCTTCGACCTGATTAAGACCTTACTCTGATTATTAGACAATCTCATTAATGGTGCACATGTAAACATATTCATTGACTCATGAATGAAGTAAGTACTGTAGGTTACAGTGTGTTTTTGTTGTTTTCCTTAACGTCTTTCACGTCTGTTCATGAAGCAGCTGGTCATGTCCTGTCCTCATGAGTACTATGACAGCCTCCTCTGTCCTTTGCTGGGTCCATTTTTTACCTATCTACAGCAGGTAAACTTCACATTACACCTAATAAATGTCTCATTTAAAGGTGTAATAGGTGATCTAGGAAATGCTAACATTTGTTAACTGATGTCTGCGTGAACCATCTGCGCAGTGACATGTCGTCATTTCATTCAACAACAAAATCACATAATATTGAGATGATATTCTGTTTACAATATTGCACCTCCCTACTATGAAGTTTGAAGATTGCTGTTTCACTTCACTGTTGTTTTATGTCATTCAGTAATTTTGGGTGAAGTGAAGCAACCAATATTGCTTGCAGCACAGGATATTGCTTGCTTAATGCCATCTCCTATTTTTTACTTCACTGAAAATAGAGACTGAGCTTTCGGTGGCAGATCATCAACCAAAGGACCAATCTGTGGTAAGATATTTTAGTGTTGGATAATACTATAAATATTTGTGTACAATTCTGGCCATTTTAACACTGCTTTCTTACCACACCTTTCTGTGATACCACTGCCTCAGGTGTATGTGGTTGAGATTGAAAGAGTGAAGCTGCAGTTGTAATGTACTGACAGGCAGACATTTTTTTGTTCACTAGAAGACCTGACTGAAGACCCATTCATACCACTAGTGATTTTGTAGCTGAAGTTTCAGTACTTCAAAACACAGCTACTGATGACTCTATGAAATTGACTTCTCAATTTTAGTGATTAATTATAACCTTTTTTTGATCCATGTAACCTTGGAAAAGTGGTGCTTTAAGATTTTCAGGTAGGTCTAACAGGTAGGATATATACAGAAATTATCAAGCTATAAAACACTTTGCAGACTTCACTGCATACATTATAAATTAAATATAGATTTATCCTTATTAAAGTTACAAAATTTATTCAGTCAAAAGCAGTGTGATTTTATCTTTTTATTTTGTTCGATTATCCATAATAACAGACAGCAGCAGGTTTATTAGGCTTCTGTCACTTTATGACCTGCCACACATTACACGGATCTGACACGCATCTCATTTATTCACTACTCTTTGCATTCTTTTAAGACTTCATTTAACTAATTTAACTTCCCCAACTGGCTGAGGTGACTTGTGTTCACACAACTGATCTCGTGACTGAACCAGTGTGAGCCAATTGTTAACATAGTTGAGAACGCGAATGCAATCTCTCAGAGGAACAATGGACGCCTCCACGACCTTTGTGAAAACACAAGGTGACAGGGCCAGCCCAAAGGGTAGGACTTTATACTGATATGCCCACCCCTTGAACACAAAGCATAAGAATGGCCTGTGTCAAGGGAGAATCAGGCTTGATCGCATCCTTTACCAGTAAGACTGCAATCTCCGCCCATAAGATGTGAGCATCGCTGGGCTGCACAGGGCTAAACTGGATGCCCCAGAACTTGGGATGCCGGGCAAACTGAATCTCATAGCTGAGTCTGATGGTCTGGGTAAGCCAGCGAGAGGGGCTGGGGAGTGTTAGGCAGGCCCTCATAAACCATGCAACTGGGACCCGTGGGACCACAAATGTACCTGTGGTGGGGCAGCGAGGTGGAAAACAGGGACCCAACTCGGACAGCACAGCAGCTCAAAGTGAGGTACGAGTATGTGTTGCACAAAGATGCGACCCAGACGGCATAGTGGCCGATGTGGAGTCTGAGTGTGCAGGACAACACTTACCTGGTTCCACGGTTGGGCCGAGGGTGTGCGAGATGGCTTCTTCCTTGCGGCCTTGACACATGCACTGTTGCCCACTGGCAAAAGAAGAGGGGGCTGAGGGTGGCAAGGCATATCGTCACACATCGCCAACCGCACCCTCTTGGGACCCAGAGATAGAGGAATTTGCTCTTTCATTGAACACACACTGTGGCCTAGATGGAGGCTGCTACTTAGGCTGAGCGGGAGCGGAGATGGACGCAGGTAAGTGTACTCCACCTCTTTGGAGGTGTTGGAGTCTCGACCGTAACACTGAGATGGTCATGTTCCCACAGTAAGAACATGAGCAATCCACAAACGCAGGCTCAGTGTGCCTAATGCCTAAACACGTGTGTGGCGAGGGGGGCGTGGTTTAGCGGGTTCTGCAACAGGAGGGAGCGTCAGGGGAGGCGCGGTGATTGAACGGGTTGGATGCAAATTACGAACACCTGTTTCTCGTTCCAGTAATTGGCGTGGAGACAGGATAAAACGCCAGGAGAAGCAGGAGTGGAGGAGAGAGAGAGCCTGCTGACAGTCGTGTGTGCCGTCTGGATTATTGGAGTGAAGCCCGTCTTCGGATGTGGAGAATTGAAGTGTGCGTTGCACCGAGCTTTTGTTTTGTTGTGTTCTTTGTGTGACATTTTCTCTTTGAGAAAGAATAAAGCGACTGTCAGCAGCTAAAGCTGATCCCTGTCCTCTTTCCTCCCACAACTACGAACCTTACCACAACGTGATACAGCGATCATGATGTCATCCGGCACCAGGAAACGCTTGAAAAAGATGCAGTATCACACCAGTGTTGCTCTTTTAGTAAAATTAGTGCTTTTTCAGTGCTTAAGCACGAAGGGAAGTGGCCATGGCACAACTGGCAGGTTGGTGAGGTATAACTGCACTATTGCAGCCTGCAGTGGGCGCTCACACTTGTTGGAAACGCAACAACCGGCTTTCAGCTTTATAAACAGCGATCATTTTGAAGACACCCAACTCTCTTGCAGTGCTGTGAAAACAGCAGTTTTTGAACTTGTGAGCTTGCAACCACCGTTGCAAGTGGCGTCACACCAACACCGAGAAATTTGATATTCAACAGTATTATTGACATTTATTCAACAGTGCTTTGATCAGCCTGCATTGACACTATTCTTGAAGAGCTGCTGTGCAGCAAACATTATGTACCAGTTATCAATGTAAATCTGCTTTGATACAATCTGCATTGTAAAAAGCGCTATATAAATAAAGGTGACTTGACTTGAAAGAGGCTTGTTCCTAAGGAGTGCTCGTTTTTTAAAGTCGACACTCTTAGGAGACTGTAGAAGCAGAAACAGTGATCCGCTTGGCTCTGAAGCGAAAGACAAATGTGTCTTCAACTGCTTCCGTATTTATACCCACTGAGCGGGGCTCATTTAGTTTACACTCGAATGTGATTGGGCTCTCCGGTAAGATCTCAATACATAGATGACGTCGACGTAACGTTGAACGTGACCGACTGACAAGGAACTATTATTATGTTGGCGTGAGAATGCCAACATACTAATGTTGTAAGTTTAAATAGAATATCTGTATGTTCTTACATAAATATTGTTGTTATTCATGTTTTTAGTGCTCAGCAGGAGAATGAGACCTATGAGGAGAATCATGTGTTTCAGGAAATGGTGGAGGAGCAGCTTTTGCAGTTGGTCACGCGAGAGGTTATTGACCTTCTAAGTGAGTTTCCCTTATGTATGTGAAGCCTTTCAAGTTTGCTTCACTTTTTTTAACAAAAGAAGAAAAAAAACTTTGTAAATGTGTTTCAGGTGTGACTTGCATTACAAGAAAATGTTCAAAGCTATCTGCAAACAAAGAGGACGCAGATGGTGAGTTAATGATCACATTTAGTGGTGTAAATTCAACAAGAAAATTAGAGTCAGGCCACTCAATAATAAAAATTATATAAACTTTATTTGCCTGAAATTGCGATCCAGGGTAGATCTTACAATCAAAACATATCTCAAGAGCTACAAAATTAGCTTGAAGCAAAACAGAGTATTTATTCAGTAAAACCATACATATTAATTTATCATTGAACAAAGACTTTCAAAGTTGATTGGATAAGCTAATGAACAGATTGGCCTCTTACTTCCTTTTAGCAAATATGTACACTAGGGTTATAACCTTTTGACTATTTTTCAAAAAGATTTCCTATATCATAAATCAATTAACTTAATTACTTAAATTACCTAAAAACAATGAAAAAGTCCCTAATTCATCTGAGTTTAAAAAAAGGTCACCCCATTTAAAAAATTGGAACAATGCCAAATGGTACTGCTTATAAGTAGCATTTCCTGAAACTTTCTTGAAGTGTTTAGAACTTTCTGGAACTTTCTAGAGCTGTTTTTCTAGAAGAATCCAAATCTTTGTATACATATATATAGGAGTGAGGGACAGAGAGAGAGAAGGAGCTTTATGAGCAAACAACTGAACTTAATACTTTTTGATATTTGTTTCAGTAGCAATATATGTCACTCAAAATAAGTAATGATAATACCATACTGAAAAACAAAGCTAACTGAACCAATAATCTAGATTTCATAAATCACATAAAAGAAGAGGATGTGTGAAGAAAAGTGCAGAATGCCCCTCCAAATGCATATTATTGGTCGGTACCAGTTTCTTGGAGCAAAAATCAAAGGAAGAAAGGAGCAAATAGTGGAAATACCAAGAACTAATCGGTTTGCAGAACGTGCATTCAAAGTGATTGTAAGTGCATGCTGCCTACAGAAACAAAGACAAACTCCAACTTTGATTTATTCTAAGCAATAAGCAGTGATGTACAGTACACTGTAGTACTGTACAAGTATTTATTCACAAGTATTTGAACATTTGTGAGCTTTTTTTTTTTTATCATAATACATGCAATATGCAAATTAAATATAAAGTTACAAAGACCAAAAATGATTTGTTTGATTTTGGGGTGACCTTTTCTAAAAGGATATTGAAATAAAAATTAATGTCTTTAATTTGATGAACTTTTGCAGAAAAACAAAGTCCAGGAACATGAAGTTGTAAAAAAAAAGTTATAACCCTAGTGTACAATTTCCAGTTTATCTTCATCCAACCACATAAATCAATATTTTTTTAAAGGTGCCCTAGAACGTTTTTTCACGATTCATTTAAGTCTAAGGTGTCCCCTGAATGTGTCTGAAGTTTCAGCTCAAAATACCCCATAGATGTTTTTTTTTTATTAATTTTTTTAACTGCCTATTTTGGGGCATCATTAACTATGCACTGATTCAGGCTGCAGCCCTTTTAAATGTTGCGCTCCCAGCCCCCCCCCCCAGCCCCCCCCCCACCTCTCGACTATAATACAGTGCATTTACAAAGTTCACACAGCTAATATAACCCACAAATGGATCTATACAAAATGTTCTTCATGCATGCTGCATGCATGCTTTGGATCATGTGAGTATAGTATTTATTTGGATGTTTACATTTGATTCTGAATGAGTTTGAGGCTATGCTCCGTGGCTAACGGGCTAATGCTACACTGTTGGAGAGATTTATAAAGAATGAAGTTGTTTATGAATTATAGACTGCAAGTGTTTAAAAATGAAAATAGCGACGGCTCTCTTGTCCTCGTGAATACAGTAAGAAATGAAGGTATCTTTAACCACATTTAACAGTACATTAGCAACATGCTAAGAAACAATTCACAAATATCACTAAAAATATCATGATATCATGGATCATGTCAGTTATTATTGCTCCATCTGCCATTTTTCGCTATTGTTCTTGCTTGCTTACCTAGTCTGATTCAGCTGTGCACATTCAGACGTTAATACTGGCTGCCCTTGTCTAATGCCTTGAACATGGGCTGGCATATGCAAATATTGGGGGCGTACATATTAATGATCCCGACTGTTACGTAACAGTCAGTGTTATGTTGAGATTCGCCTGTTCTTTGGAGGTCTTTTAAAACAAATGAGATTTACATAAGAAGGAGGAAACAATGGTGTTTGAGACTCACTGTATGTCATTTCCATGTACTGAACTCTTGTTATTCAACTATGCTGAGGTAAATTCAATTTTCCATTCGATGGCACCTTTAATTGGAAACATTTCATTTGACTCAGACTGTTCCCAGGCCTACTGACCTTGACTACGGAAAGAAGCATTATTCACAAGTTGTTTCTTGCAGCATTTGCTGATTTAAAACTTGAAACATGTAAGAGAGAGACAAAAAAGATAAAAGGGGCAATGTATCCTCTGTATGTGTTCTACCAAGAGTGTGACGGAAGGTGCTCGGTAGTTGTCTAAGGCCTTGCATTTAAGTGCCTCAAATACCTTACATCATCTCCATAATTAACAGTCAAAATCTAACCCTTACATGTAGGCCGTAACCTCCGTTGGGCAGCGATTGAGACCTTGAGTTCATCCCCTTAAACTCTTAAACCGTTAACATTCTCTAGAAGTAATAACTTTGTCCTCCTCCTCTAATCCCTCTGTCAAAAGCATCAAATATTTAGTATAATTAAAGGTGTTACTATGTGTCTTTCTAACTCGACCCGTCACCCTGACTCCTCCAGCTGCACTCCTCCCTCCCACGACGTCTGCAGTGGCTATCGAGTGCTCGGTTTCGCTGAGCTCACTCAGACCGTCAGTTTCACCCAAGTCAGACATCACGTCACCTTCGCCACGGACCTGCGGGCTGTCCATTGCCCTCTGCCCCTACGGCTACAGCTAGCTCCGCCCTCCCTCAGGCTCCGCCTCCGCCCTCGGTCACTCCAGCTTCACCTCAGCCGTCCAGATCCCTGCATCCATCTCGGGGGGTCGTCGCTGTGGCTCCGTCGCGGCCGTCTGGGTCTTCTGCCCTCCATCTGCGCCGTGATTAGATTAGAAACTCTGACTTAACTAGTTAGTTTGAAAGCCTACTGATTATTGTAATGCAAGGTTGTTGGTTTTTTGTGTGTGTGTTTTCTTTTAAATCTTCTGGTCAGGAGACAAGAGGATGGGGTTGAAGGATTCCTCAAAGGGCATTCATGAGCTCTCAGAATTGGGCAAGTGCCTTCTCCGTAGTGAGGTAACTAAACATTTCTTTGTGAGCTCCATCAGTTGGCTTCTGAAGCTGAGCTCTGTGATCAGAGTAATTTTTTTCTCCCCTCCTTTTCAGGATATTTATTTAAACCTCATGACTATATGTTTTAACTCCCTTTCCTGGAGGGACACCGTACACTGTGAAAGGACTGCTGGTGTGCTCTGCTGGACTTTGCTAAAACAGGTGCTGATTTTTCCTGTCTGTCCCTCTTAAAGTGATAGTTCACCCAAAAGTAAAAATTCTGTCATCATTTACTCACCCTCAAGTTGTTCCAAACCTGTTCTTCTGCTGAACACAAAGAAGATAATTTGAAGAATGTGTAACCAAACAGGCCCAGGGCCCCATTGACTTAAAAAAATCCAATGGAAGTTATTGGGGCCCTGGATCTGTTTGATTAAATATATTCTTCAAAATATCTTCTTTTGTGTTCAGCATACGGTTTTGGAACAACTCGTGGGTGTGTAAATGATGACAGAATGTTCATTTTTGCTTGAAAAATCCCTTTAATAAAGGTTTCAAACATTCAGAATTCACCGCAATATTTCTGTCAGTCTGCAATGAGATTAGAATTGAATTCTAAAGATGCCAACTATTATTACTATTATCAAACTATATTTGAATCCTTTATCTTATGAAAATACTTTTTGTGTGTATGTGAATGAATTCTTGTGCAGGTGCTCGGTGGTAACCTGCTCCCGGAGGCTGTGACGTGGATCTACACCAGTGTACTGAAGGGTCTGCAGATGCATGGGCAACACGAAGGCTGCAGTGCTGCACTAACTCAGCTGGCCTTGCTCGTCTACGAGTCTCTAGTGCGTTATTAAGCTCAAATATCATAGTTTGCATGTTTCTCAGTGGAGTATGCACATTTTTACATAAATGAATGCAGCACCACAGTAAAAAGTGAATTGCTATTAGTACAATGGCATACTACTACAAGTCGATGAACAATAAACTGTATTAAATTATAGGTCCTGGCTGTAAAGTAGTATCCAGTAACAAATTCCATCAGCAAAGTTGCATTCAGTAGTTTAGTGCTAATTAAAAAAATTTGCCTTAAGAAGTAAATTGTGTTTTTGTGAAGTCTCATCCAGGACCAGAATTGTGTAGACTCACACCCCCCTTTATTTCTCCATGTTGAAATGATGCTTCAATGCTCAAAGTGGCATTCTCTATACCTATTATCAGTTTAATTTTCATAAAAGTCATAGACGATCATGCTGATCCATATAGATTGAAGTGCAGCATCTGACACCACTATGTTATTGGTACTTCAAGTACACAAAGAACAACAATGTTAAAGTGCCCCATTATGGTATTTGAAAAGTTCCTAATTTTGTTTTGGAGGTCATGTAACAAGTTTACATGCATTCAAGGTCAAAAAAACACTTTAATTTTCTCATACATTGCACATCACCACATTGTTCAATGTTTCTCAGACTCTATGGATGAATCAGTCCCTCTAAATCCCTCCTTTCTGAAAGCCTGCTCTGCTCTGATTTCCCAGACAGCCCAGTCTGTTGTGATTGGTATTTCATTAAGACAGTAATAATGCGAGTTAGCCGGAGACATATAATATACACTATATTGCTAAAAGTTTTGGGACGCCTGCCTTTACGTGCACATGAACTTTAATGACATCCCATTCTTAATCTGTCGGGTTTAATATGGAGTTGGCCCATCCTTTGCATCTATAACTCTTGTGGGAAGCCTTTCCTCAAGGTTTAGGAGTATGTTGTAAGGTCTGCACAGGATCAAATTAGCAAGCCAACTATAAACTTTTAAGCTTTAACTCCTTGAACTTTTGTTTGTAAATCTCACATTGGCTCCGGCCTGGCTGACATTAACAGCTAACTTGACACATTTTATGGCCGTATCGATCGGATCCCCAATTTCTCTCCCTTGTGACTTCAAACAATCGTGGTCAACTCAGATCAAATTACTGCGAGCCATGCGGCCGCATTCCAGACGTCGTCAACTCCAATACACGCACACACACACACAGAGTAACACACCAGGACTCTCTTTAAGTCACATTCATTAAAATATGATTAAAATGTAATCCTGTAAGCCTGTATTCCAGTTTTAATCATGTATTTAATATTAAGTTACGACTATAGTTGTATGAATTATACCCCAAAACTTTATATGCGAGTGTAAGATTGTATCTATGTCTTTGTCTTTTGCACATTATAGCATATGTATTCGTAGTTTCATATATTAAATACATTATATTCAGGCTCGATTGTTTCTGCTGCTCATTCAGAAAACGAAGTCACTTCTACGTTTGATTCTGCAACACTGCTTTACGCTTTAATGCTGTAATAGGAAGTTATTCTCGTGGCCAGAGACTAATTTTCTTTTATAATAGTCTATGAGAAAACTGATCTTTTGCTGGACAAACTAGGATAGTCTTTCTCAAACCACTATTGAACTAATCATATATGTAATTAATAAATAATCTGTTGTAATTAATTCACAGTATATGTGCATAATTCCCTCTTTGGTTGATCTATTTTATAATTAATCATAACGCGTTATGATATAATTATATATATTTCACCCATGACTTGAGCTAATTGATTAAAAACCTGTAATTCGCTAAAGTGTTTATGGGAATTTTTGACCATTCTTCTAGAAGCGCATTTGTGAGGTCAGGCAGTGATGTTGGCGAGAAACTCACAGTCTCCGGCTCGCAGTCTCCGCTCTAATTCATCCCAAAGGTGTTCTATCGGGTTGAGGTCAGGACTCTGTGCAGGCCAGTCAAGTCCCTCCACACCAAACTCGCTCATCCATGTCTTTATGGAGCTTGCTTTGTGCACTGGTGTGCAGTCATGTTGGAACAGGAAGGGGGCATCCCTAAACTGTTCCCACAAAGTTGGGAGCATGAAATTGTCCAAAATGTCTTGGTATGCTGAAACATTAAGAGTTCCTTTCACTGGAACTAAGGGGCCAAGCCCAATGCCTGAAAAAGAACCCCACACCATAATCCCCCTCCACCAAACTTTAAACTTGGCACAATGCAGTCAGGTAACAAAGTAGTAACAAAGTACAAAACCCAGATTCGTCCATCGGATTGCCAGACAGAGAAGCATGATTCATCACTCTAGAGAACACGTCTCCACTGCTCTAGAGTCCAGTGGCGGCGTGCTTTACACCACTGCATCCAACACTTTGCATTGCACTTGGTGATGTAAGGCTTGGATGCAGCTGCTCGGCCATGGAAACCCATTCCATAAATGCACTGGTGAGAAAATGTAATGCATTAACAGTGAAATGAGATGTTTTCATTCTGATATTTCTCTACAGAGGCCTCGATATGCTGAGCTGCGTTTCATCATGAATCAGATTCCTGATATCCAAGTTGATGCCCTGGAGCAGTTTGATCAGAAGGCCATCCAATCCGCTGTAACAAAGGCAGGAGAGAAGAAGAAGAAAGAGCAGTTTAAACAGCTCATTGCAGGCGCTGTTGGGGTATATCTACTTTTAATATTATTATACATACTGAATATTATTTATTTATTTATTGTCATGGAATACACTTGTTTGTTCACAAAGAATTTATTTTCAAGATGAATTCAAGATATAATCTCTTGTCAATTTCATTATGGTTATTGAAGTCATGCTCAATTATATTAAAACTTAAGTTAATCTAAGCACATAATCAATACCTGAGATAATCATTGTTATTGAAAATACAGTTTGAATGTTCTTCCCAACTGAAACATCACAGAAATAGAAAAATGTAATCCCCTGTCGCTCCTCGGCTGATTAAGACAAAAACTCTAACATGGAAAGATACCTTTTATCATGTGTCATGGCATCGCATCATGTCTGATTAATACACAGTGTTATAGCATTTGAAAAACACCATTACATGTATGCTGTTCAAGGAAACGTCTCAGTTACATATGCAACCCTGGTTTCCAAAGTCAAGTCACCTTTATTTATATAACACTTTATGCAATAAAGATTGTTTCTGTTAAATATCTCTGTATTTGACCGAGCGGTTATTTAGGGGTTCGCCAATGTATTCGATTTCTCTAAAACATAAAATAAGTTAGCTTGACCAGAGTTTTTGTGGAAAAATGTATTGAAGGTTGTAGTAGCAAATCTTCAGCAGCGATGTTAGCATGACGTCCTTCAAATAATCCTAGCCCAAAGTTCTATCTGTGGAACAGAACTTTATATATGAAGACAAATTGGCTACAAACAATAGAAAACTGTTAGGATCAATCCCATAGGAGATTGATCTACCCTACAATCTACTCTGAGCGATGCTGTTTCTTTGTCATTCACACCCATCAGTTTCTATGGGCCATTCGGTTCAAACCTTTACAGACACAGATAGAGCTGATTGTATCTGAGGCACATCACAAATGTAAATGCATCTGACTAAAAATTTAGTACACACAATCTTTCATTTCAAAGCAGCTTTATAGTTATAAACAGGAAATTAAGGATTCAGTGATGCAAACAGAATTAAACACTGCTGTAAAGTAGCTATAAAAAGACAATTCTATGTCATTCAGTTGAAATCAGTTCAATGTTGATTCAGTTTGGTTCAATAACTCTGTAAAGTTCACCAATTATGAAATGAGTTGAATTCATCTATAAAGCAGCTCTGGAATAAACCGTGATGTCATCATACAGCTCAGTTCAGTTCTCATCCAGTAGTGTCAGTGTCGTCAATCATTAGTTAAGCCAATAGGCAACAGTGGAAAGGAACTCGGACTCCATTGGAAACATTGGAGAAACCAGAATCATTCAGGGGGCCAGTCCTCCTCTAGCCAGACAAAGCAACATGGTGTGGTTAACTCCAGTATGCATCATAAGTCAGATTGTGGATTGATATCATTAATGTCTGAAGCTGATATAGAACAACATCAGTTCATTTGCTGATGCCGATAACACCGTCCTCTCAGACATTACGTCATCTGGGAACCAGAGCTGCATATACAACCAAGATGTTTCCCTTTCATGGGTTCACTCGACGCTGCATCATGAGTCATACATCCAAATGATAAAACCTGATAAAAATGTTTGAAGATGCCCAGCCTGCCGCCATACAAATATCTTCCGAAGGTGCACCCTTAAATAACACATGAGAGGAAACTAGTAGATTGAGCCTGAACACCAAGATGTGAAGACAGTCTGCAGACCTCACAGGTGAGAGAAACCTCATCCTTTTTGAAAACATCATTTACAACCACCTAAACAAACAAACAAACAACTAATCTGATTTAAGCGACTGGCACGTGTAGTTAAGGTAAATCCTCACATGACAAAGCCTGTGCAGCCTCTCTTCCCTTTTTTGACTGAAAAGGCAAAGGAGAAAATGACTGGAATTCCAAAAAACTGAGAGTGAAATATAGTAGTTGCGAACTTAGGGACATGCCCTAACTTAGGTTGCAACATCTAAACTGGAAGAAAAATCCACATAAGATGAGCTCATCATTAAGGTCTGCAAATCAATCCGTTTAAAGCAGGGGTGTCCAAACTGGATCAGGGTTACCCTTTCATTTCATTTGATTACAATGTTGACATTTGATTGACAATATTTTATTTTGTCCATTTGTGTGTGTGCTGATAGAAACCCCTTGGACAGCAGTTCAAGAAGGAAGTACACATCCAAAAACTTCCATCTCTGTTTAAGAAGCCAAAGCCTACAAAAGATGTGCTGGAGAACACTGATGCTGCAGGTCTGATCGCTCTGTTCTCTCCTGACCGCGACAATTGCTGAGGGAACCACAGCTTCACAACACCCTCACTACTCTTGTGTGTAGTACAGTATCCAGTCTGAAAGTCCTTTTTATGGATAGATGGTTTATTGATACGAGCAAAGACAGCAAGGTCATTTGTGTTTCGTCATTTGGGTGTACAATGTTTCTCTTCTTTTGTATGGATCTATGTAATGGATCTGTATAATTGTTATTTAAAGAATATTATAACCTTGCTGTCAGAAGTTTTTTTTTGTTTGTTTGTTTGTTTGTTTTTCCTCCATTTAAAAAAAAAAAAAAAAAAATCTTTTGAAAAAGATTGAGAAGTTTTGTTAATTATACAGTACTATATCTGTTCTGCAAAACCAGCATCCAGCACTACATTCCAATAGGAGACAATGAGCTATTTTGAAGTAAATGACAAAATCAACATCAATTGGTATTTGACATGTCTGTGTACAGATTGTGTAAAAAGTGTTGTGATTTATACTCTGCAGATTTTAATAAATGTATACCTGAACAGACTCTCATTTTTGAAAATTATGTAAAATTTTTAATTACCGTGACAAGCCTGAATATGAACATGTCAGTGCAGCTGAGCATTTAGTCTGCACAGCATAATAGATGGATAAAGACATTTCTTCACATAGAATCCATATAATTCATTTAACGCAATTAGGTATTAAATTGTTTTTGATTTCGACTCTGTGCTTAACCATTGTGTGTCCATTTTTATTGGAATTGTAATAATTCACCATTTCCTTTCATAAATCTATTTTAGACTAGATACACAAAATAGTTACACTTGGGACCTTTAGATGCCCCCATTTAAACCCATTAAAATGGCACATTTGATTCCCAGTACCATTTAAACATAAAATCATGTTTTTGTTGTTGTTTTGTTTTTTCCTCAGGCTTTTATTCTGTTGGCAAGGCATAAAAATAATTTTTTTTTGTTATATTCTACTAGTTGGCACCATTTCTCAGGTTTGGCCTATGGAGTATATGCATTTATTATAAAGCACTGCAGTCTAGTTGAATAAATGATGCAGCTGTTAATTGTGTAGGTGTAGTGAGAAATGTGAGTAGTAGTTTTTTTTTTTTTTTAATCTGGCGCGGCATAAATGCATCAAAATTTATATTGTAGCTAATCATTGACATATCCGAGACTGTAAAAATCCCCCTAAAAATGTGCTTTAGCATGTAGTATACTGTATGTAAAAGAACTGATTATTATTATTATTAATAAAAAAAATAAAATAATTGGCATTATGTAATCAGGACCAATGTTGCTAAAAACAACTTCAGTAAAAGTGGAAAAAAATATTAATATAAAATATTTTTATGAGCTTGTCTTTGAGCTTGTCTTTTCCATTAGACTGAAAAATCCGAAAAAGCCCAGTGCAAAAGTCTTAGACATGTTAGTATTTTCACCAAAAACAAATGGTTTTAAGCCAGTTATTTATATCTTTTGCTGTAATGTGTCAGTAGGAAATATCAGTTTACATTTACAAACATTCCTTTTGCCATTAATTGTAATAAACCAGTGAGATTTTTGTGTGCACAAGGAGTCTGACAACAGCCAGTATGCTCCACACAGAGATCTGATCTCACTATCAAGTCCATCAGTGAAGAAACCAAAAAAAAAAAAAAATCTAAGAACCTCCCAGCTGCGAGTAAAGCATATTAGAAGGCATTGTCTGGAGTCTGGTTACTGCTGCGCAGCAGGTTATTGGAATCCCAGAGTGTATTGCCAAGTGATTAAGTTCATAGGGGGCAAGACGTCGTCCAACTCAGCAAGAGACTCTTAGGTGTCCGGGGGTTACCGATGTAGTCAGATAGCTATAATTTTTAGGCATCTTATGTGGTCAGAATACTAGTATTTCTAGTCTTAGGCATTTGGGTTTCCAATGCAGTCAGAGTAGCTATATTTATGTGTCAGGGTTTACTGACACGGTCAGAGTGGTATTCACCTGAGAATAATATTGCAGCTGTCGGAGCACCTGGTCTAACTTAAGTCAGGTGCGTAGGGGAATTTCTACCACAATTTGGCGAGCCAGCCAGGAGTCCTCAGAATCTCCCTCTGTCGGTAGATGTGGAAACGTCTTCATTCTGCCAGACTGCAAAACCCCATTCGACAGAGGACTATTCCTGGATGGGCTAAAATGACTTAAGGTATGATGGACTCCATATTTTTCCTTCCAAATGCTTTTAAATTAAATAAGGGGTTAAATTGAATTTTGAATTCTGTTAAGTAAAATTGAAGAAAATTGGTAATCACATTTAATTGATGTTTTTCGCTTTAATATTTAAATTGCCCAGGCTTAAACTCTTCTGACAATGCAGTGCTGGCCTGTTAGCTGTCCCGAGCATCCTTCATGTTTGTTTTATCGTTATGTTCTCACAACATTGCACTTTTAGAATTCATAAAAATATTACTGGCCAATTTGGCGATTGACACCATTTCAAATACTCGCCAACACTGCTCTGATTTGGGGCTTGGTAAGTGTTCATTTTAGTCCCTGTTTATAGTTTAAAGTAAGAAATATTAAAATTTTTCTTACACACACCTATCATTTCACTTCAGAAGACATTAGATGCATTCCGATTGACAGGGTCCCTACACAGCGTTCACTGCTCTTCTATTCCCTCAAGTTCACTTCACTTGACAAAATGCATTAATTCGGAACACCCTGCAACAAACACATGACGAAACTCAAGTCACGCATATTAGAGAAGTTTGTGGCATGATGACAAGATATACTTCTGTAAATAAATACAGAATAAATTTCAATAATTTAATTAAAAGGGGTGATGAACTGAGAAATCAAATTTTCCTTGAGCTTTTGACATATGAGGTCATCATACTTTAAGAATATCCTGTAAGTTTTAGAGCTGAAATCTTCCTTGTTAGTCCAATAAAAGCTTTAATTGACACCAGACCCAGCAAACGACAGGATATATAAAGTGGGGATCTATGACATCAAAGGGCAGCAAGCACTGCCTCTACAGAAGAAGATCAACGCCTACTTCATCACTGCATGTTTAGCCCCGCCCACCGATTCACACATGACATGCAATAGAATAGGCAGCCTAAGTAACATAGGCCTTGGTGTTAAACCAGATCGAGCTACCAATCAATATGCCGTTGAGGATTACAAAATATTGTGCAGTGCCTTTACTCGACAATAATGCAACATGTAAGAAACTGTGTTAATTCTATATGCCTGATGTGATATGTAATGATTCATGTACAGTCAGATGTTCTTTGTCTGTTTGTCAGTAAATGAAACCCCCGACTAAACGTCAACTTGCGTTGTTTCTCTTAGTAGGATAAATAATCTGTTATTTAACGGTGATTAAATTATATAAAGAAAGCGATCAAAGAAAGCCCCCTTTGTAATCGTTGAAGCAGCACGTGCTGAAGCGGTCAATCAAACAGCGCAAGTTTATCAGTGACTGACGCGCAAAACTCCCATTTTATTCAACAAATCTTTTAGTTATATCGCAATTGCACTGTTAGTAAAGATGAAAGCATTTGTTAGTGTATAGAAATTTAGTTGCAATGACGAGATCACTGCTTTCATGCTCTCAATAACATGTCTGTGATCGGCTACACAGTGTTCATCTCTGCAACCTTTTCATGATTAGTTAACCTTGAGAGCTGTAATAGTAAAAACGCACTAAAAGAGAGTAATACTTGGCTATTTCAAATGGAAAGATGTTAGCCAATCACAGCAGTGGGCGTCTCACAGCAGAAACGCCCCTTAAAATAGAGCGTTCAAACCAGAGGGCTAAAATCAGGGTAGGAAAAATGCCTTTTATTTATAAATTATGACCATTTTGGATGTAAAAAGCATACTAACATTGTAATTGCACCCCAGGAAACATAAAACAAAACAACGCAGTTCATGACCCCTTTAACATGTGTATATAATACATTTAAGTGCATTTATATAAATATTAATATAATACCCTATATGTTATTTAACATACATTTAAAAGTACTAAACAGTGAAAAAAATGCACATTACAATGTTTACGGTCATTGCTGTAACCATCACGTCTCACACATTATACCTGCGAACAACCACATACAAACCAAACCTGGGACTAATTAAACTCAACTTTTTTCCACCACCTTTTATTTTGGATTCCTTTCGGATTGGAAACTCACTTGTCACGGTGGAGTGCCCTGTGAAGTCCATTGATTCATCCACTGGGGTGTTCATTTGAAGAAAGAATATCTGGGACACCATGAGGGTGAGTAATGAGAGAATTTTAATTTACAAGTGGAGTAAGTCTCGCACTTTTTAAAATATGAGTATAGTAGAGTATAGTAGAGTATAGCAGAGTATAGGGGAGGGAGGGTGGGAGCCCTGGAGACCTTACAGGCAGGTGAGGGTGGAGGTGCAGACAGGTATGAGGCCTCCAGGGCACAGCCGGGAGCTCAGGACACCATGGCGGATCGGGGACTTCAGGAGGATCTACGCATCTCTGGACTGGAGCTGAATCTTGAGCAGGTGGGTGGGTTGGAGTGGACCTAGGGAACGAAGCAGGCTCTGGAGCAGATTCAGGGTCTGGAGCAATCACTGGCATCTGGTCTTGGGCTGAAGCCACCATATTACTCTGGTTAGGGGCCGAAGCCATCACTGGACTCTGTTCACAGACTGAAGCCATCTTTGGACTCTGGTCACGGGTTGAAGCTATGATTGGACTCTGGTCATGGGTTGAAGCTATGATTGGACTCTGGTCATGGGTTGAAGCTATGATTGGACTATGAAGCAGACACTGGAGCAGATTCAGGTGCTGTAGAAGGCACTGAAGCGAACTTAAGGGATAGAGAAGACACTGGAGTGGATTCAGGAGGTCTGAATGTTGGCCATCTTAGGTTGAGGATCTTGTGCTGGCTGGAAATCATATGAGGGTATAAAACTCTCCCAACATATGGCAATCGCTTCTTTCCAGTCCAGCCCATCCAGATCAGGAAGTCAACATATTTAGCCCCAATAACCCCTTTATTGTAGCATCATCCATGGAGCTATTCTGGATGAGACAACAATTTGGTAGTGAAGGTGAACAAATCATTGCTAGATTGTGCCACTGCCATGATTTGCCCCGCAAACTCCCACACATCTATTGCAATGCCATTCATCTTCTTTCTATGTTGGTCTGATCTTCTGTTACGGAATATTCTCAGGACAACAGGTATATCACAAAGAGGGTGTTTATTTACAACAGCAGGGTGAATACAACGATGCAGGCAAGTAAAGCCGGGTTCACACTGTGTGATTTATAATAGTCCTTTGCGATGGTTACTTGTCAGACTGTACGAACATGATCCTCATGTCACACTGTGGGATCTCAGCTGTCATTAAAGTCAGGCTGTACGACAGTCAAGACACGTTAAAAACGGACGCGCGCATGAAAACTTGTCCGGAGTTTTACATCATCAAAACATACACATTCGTGACAGTGAGCTGCATTACACGCGGGACTGAAATGGTGGCTAACAACGATATCTCTATCATTAATTTTGATCACGGCTTGTCTTGAAAAAAGAAGACAATTTGACGTTCGTCGTAGGAGAACTCACACTGGAAGCTTGTGCGCCAAATCTTCTGACACTGCCAGAATTTCGTCTGAGGTCAAATTTGAAAGCAACGGACATTAACCGGCTGTCGGTGAACATGTCAAACTAGCGATCAAAGACAACAGATTTTAGGCTAGGATTATAGGAATCTTTTAGGATTTGCAAAATTTGTCTCAGACGACCAAATCTTGGCCAAAATCGCACAGTGTGAACCAGCCTTAAACTGGATGAAGGGATGTGCAGAAGTAATGATGATACTGATACAGTCTCTTCTTACAGGTGCAGGTGGTTGTGGATGGATGATGGAGGGATGCACACACACACTCAACTGGAGGTAAGTTGTCACATGAAGACACAGGAACACACAGATGAGGAGAACACACTGGAGGATCGTTGGAGAACAGTACCAGGAAACGTAGGAGATAATCACATGGAGGATTCATAGGAGATCGCTGGAGAAACACAAGGAGAAGGTTCTCTAAATTCAAAAGAGATCAGACCCTGGAGTGAGGTGAGGAGTGTGCTTAAGTGATGAGGTGATGACGAACAGGTGCCGGTGATTGCTGAGTGTGAGCAGGTGAGTTGAAGGAGGGATTATGGGAAATGGAGTTCAGTGAAGGCAAGACAGACGGTGACCGTGACATGTATATATTAATGCAATTTTTAACATGGTAGTACATTATGTCTCAAAGCTTGCCTAATATTCTGTTACACACTCATAAGGATCTACTTTTTGTTCAAAATAAGAGTACATACTTCTAAGGCACGAATTTGGGATGCAGCAATGCTTTAAAAGTTAATGTACAGGTAAAAGGTAGCAGGTAAAAGTAGCTACTATCAATAAAGGTTCAACATATTAGTAATATTTTTAGCTACAGTGGGTACGGAAAGTATTCAGACCCCCTTACATTTTTCACTCTTTGTTATATTGCAGCCATTTGCTAAAATCATTTAAGTTCATTTTTTTTCCTCATTAATGTACACACAGCACCCAATATTGACAGAAAAACACAGAATTGTTGATGTTTTTGCAGATTTATTAAAAAAGAAAAACTGAAATATCACATGGTCCTAAGTATTCAGACCTTTTGCTGTGACACTCATATATTTAACTCAGGTGCTGTCCATTTCTTCTGGTCATCCTTGAGATGGTTCTACACCTTCATTTGAGTCCAGCTGTGTTTGATTATACTTATTCGGACTTTTAGGAAAGCCACACACCTGTCTATATAAGACCTTACAGCTCACAGTGCATGTCAGAGCAAATGAGAATCATGAGGACAAAGGAACTGTATGTTCATATGTGTCATGAGTAAGCAATTGAGTAGCTAACACTGTGTAGTGAACACAAGCGTCTTGCCAACAATAAACCCATTCAACATACCTGCACTGGGCTAATTTTTTTGACATGACGTGCCACAACTGTTTGAGTCTATTCATTGTAAAACTTTAAAACTTTAATGTCCTCCTTAGGGGAAATTTGTTCTGCAGCATGATAGCACCACGTACAAGACAGACAAATACACCACATTAATAGCACATTAAAAACTACCTCTTCCTATTTGAATTAAGCAAGTTGACAGCATATGGAACAAACGAAAATTTGAATCTGTTTGTCTTAGCTAGAGGGACCCTATTCAAAGATCCTGAGGGGAGTGTCTGAAATGAATCATAAAGAGGGTGAGATGTGTCAGTTATGATGTGATGCGCTTTCTTTATCACCTGAATATCCAATAAATCTGACAACCCAGGCAATTTGACACCCAATACTTTACTGCAGTTATTTACAACCTTTGATAGAGAATTCTTCTATGTGACCTTTAAAGAGGCAAACCAACTGTAGTACACTTAAGTTCGTAGTGGGGGAAGGAAGAGGTCAGGGACGACGAACAACTGCTGACTGAGTCTTTATTGAAAAACGGTTCAACAGAAGGAGTGTGCAACGCACAACAACGAAAATAAACAATCCACAAAGGGCTTCACTCCAGGTTCGGCATACGCTATCCACAAGGGCTTCTCTCCAAGTTTGGTTTACACCATCCACAAGGGCTTCTCTCCACGAACCTCGTCTCGACTCAGTCAACAGTTCCCCTCTCTCTCACACGCTCCTGCTTCTCACGGCGTTTTATCCTGTCTCTGCGCCAATCACTGGAATGAGTAACAGGTGTTCGTGATTTGTATCCAACCCACTCACTTACCAAGCATCTCCCGCTATTCTCTCCGGTTGCAGACCTCGCTGAACCACGCCCCCCTCGCCACACCAACAAATCAATGAAAAGGTTAAAATCAATTCAATATATGCCTTATAAAAAGCAGTCATTGGTGTCCTATCAATATTAAAATTAGCTAATTTCCGCAAACAATAAAATCCTTGTTGGCTCATCATACACAGTCTATCGGTATTCTCTGCAAAATTTAGTTTATTATCAATAATAGTACCTAGGTACTTATAACTTTCGACCAGTTCAATCAAATGATGACTGTTTGAGTGTCTACAGTGGAAACATCAAAGTAAATATTTTAAACTGGTACATTTGTCTTTCTGAACAGGTGCATGATGATGTTGCATTGAAGCGTCCATTGTAACGTGAAGCATCTCAATGCTCTGCTCACTTTGACGTGTTCAGGACCTGTTTAATCTTTGAACATATAAATGTAGCAAGTTTTGGCTTCCAATTCTGTAACCGAAGTTGAATGTCTTTTCCCATGTAACACATCAGTCATGGTCCCACTGCGGCTAAACACCCTCTGGCTCCGCCTGCTACAGTAGCCACGCCCCCAAACGCTATAGGTTGAGCTGGAAAGAGATTCATGGACCTCTCTTAATGTTTAGATGATGTCTGGAAGGCTCAATGTTTGCACTTTAGGGGGAGATAAACCCATGAATGGTGTACTTATAGTAGTCGATGAACCATAAACTGGGTTAAGAGAATATATTTTAACATAAAAAATTGCATACTTCACCTTTAAAAATGTTCTTTGAAATTCAAAACTCTTGAAAATGGAAATTAGAATTCTATGGCGTTATTTTACTGTCAAATGTCAAGAGCGCATTATTGTGAAACGAGAGCACATCAATGTAATGACTTATCTATGAAAATGCAACGTGGAATCTTATTGTCTGAGAGTGAACTGCACATGAAATTCTTTTGATAAAAATGGATATATAATTTCTTTACAATTTAATAATATTTAATAATATTAATAAAAATGTAGTCCATATCTTAGAAATGGCTTGGAATGGGGCACTTGGATGGTTTTTATATTAATAAGCTTGTTTGTAACTGCATCCCACAGGTTAAGTGTGCGAACAATTTCTTTCTAGAAAAATAAATAACGTTAGACATAAAGTTCCCACCTCAATAATAAAGCTGTGATTTTTAGTGCGAGTGCATACAAATGATACAAACATGTCTGCTTCATAATACAACATTAAAGCTATTAGTGAGCAAACGTGCCACCCTCGCCTTGTGATGGCTTGGAATTCCAATGGAAACGGATATGCATGTTTAGACGTAGGTCGCATGTACAGAGATCGGATATGTATCGGATTTAAAACCACATTTGGAAGTGGCTCAGATTGGATGCGGAAAAATCGGATCTTGTGTGGATTTGTGTGTTTACACGTGTGCAACTAATTACGATCTGTGTCAGATATGAGCAAAAGATCAGATTTTTTTGTGCCAGTGTAAACGCAGCCTTAGCTACTCATTTTAGTTGCTGAAATCAGTGTATATTCAGACTATAAATTGTTATTGCAATACTTGCGTTATTACTTCATGTTTGCAACACAGAAGTAGCAATAGTGTGTTGTTGAAAACATTTTGTGAAGCTGTTTAAAACATATAGCTTACGTGACCACTTCTTTCAGCGACAATGCAAAAGCAAGTTTAAATATTCCGGTATGACTGTAATTTAATAGACATAACTGAATCGTTGTCATTTAGGAATAAGATCGCGTTCTTTTGATTAATCATACATGCGTAAGAGCTTAAGTATTTTTGTATGTCATATTTAAACAGTCCTAGTGGTGGTATATTTGATCTCCACATTTTAAGTATTTAGGAATGATGATCTGACCCTGATCTTGTTCTGTTTTAAATCAGAAGATATTTTTTGGTAATTCTTTACAATAAGCTTTCGTTAACATTATTTAACTGCATAAGTTAACATTAACTAATAATGAACTGCACTTTTACAGCATTTATTAATCTTTGTTAATGTTAATTTCAACATTTACTAACACATTATTAAAATCAAAAGTTGTATTGGTTAACATTAGTAAATGCACTGTAAAGTAACATACAACTACAAACAGCTGTAGAAAGATTAATAATTACAGTAATGTATTGCACATTGTTAGTTCATGTTAGATAATACATCAGTGTAAACAAATAAAAACCTTATTTTAAAATGTTGCCTATTTTTTAAGTACACAAAACGTACGACCACAATAACTTTAAGAAACTTTTTTTGTTTGTTTGTTTGTTTAGATAAATTGGGGTTTGACATGTAATGTGATGCAGTTAGACTAGGTTGTTCTACAATGTTGAAAGAATTCCGTGTGCAGTTCACTCTCAGCCAATAAGATTCCACGTTGCATTTTCATGGATCATTCGTCTCTTCTGATTGGTTGATAACCATTGACAGTGTTTAATCCAGAAGCAAATTTCTGCAAGAGCACGGAGAGATTCGCGAGCACACAGGACACAGTTTGAGCACGCAGGACATCGTTTGAGCGCGCACGCGCTGTACCGGCCTCACTAAATGTATGCGTATTTAGCTATCCAGCGCGTATAAACAGCCAGGTGAGGTGAACAAAGAAAAGAGAGGATGCTTTATCCCGAGGTCCTTTTTCTCCTCTCCTTTATTTTACACACAGCAGTGCAAAAACAAGCTGTAAAACTGTAACACTAATAAAAGTACCTATTAACTCAAATTGCCTTCTTCAATCATTTCCAAAACCAAATGCAACACATACATCATTTTCTATTAAGCATGAGCCGCCATTACACGGGAAACAGAGGAATCTACACTTCGTGGCAACACGTTAATTTTCTTCCTACACATCTTAAGAAAACGATTAATATAAAATGCCTTATATTACACACAGTGTTACTGCATTGCCCCTGAGGGGAACACAACTGAGCGAAGTTTGAAGTAACTTGACAGCAGAATTTACACAACACGGAGTATAACTCGCACTCGAAAAGTCGTGTACTAAGCGAACACTAATCTTGTTCCAAACGAGAATACAACAGGAAATAGAAACTGTACACCAAACCTGCCGTTACCACAAGTGTCCGGTAGATGGCGTTACGCACTGCAAATAACTAAAGAAACACAAAATGAATGAAAGAATGATCATTAAGACCAACACACGCGCAATATCTGAGCGAGAGAAGAGGCAGCTCATATGAGAGCACTATATTTCAGAGTGCGCGTCCAGTTTTGCGCGAGAGCAGAAAGATTTGTGTTCGAGCATTACATTGATGTGCTCTCATTTCACAATAATGTGCTGTCTACATTTGACATTAAAAAATAACGCCATAGAATTCCAGCAGTGTAGACACTGCTAAGTGTATTACTGCCCTCCTCAGGTCAAAGTTTGAACTAAATTGTCATATACAATATGCTAGTGCAAGTATACAACAATTAGTTCAAACTTTGACCTGTGGAGGTTAGTAATACACTTAGCAGTGTCTACACTGCTGGAATTCTAATAGAGAAGAAGAAGAGAGCTATTTATGCATATAATTTGGTATTTTAATGCATATAATTTTTCATTTTTTTTTTTTAGAAAATGAGCAATGGTTTCTCTAGATAAGACCCTTATTCCTTGTCTGGGATCGTGTAGAATGCTTTGAAGCAATGAAACTGTAATTTTGACATTCAACCATTTGGAGGTCATTGAAGTCCACTATATGGAGAAAAATCCTGGAATGTTTTCATCAAAAACCTTAATTTCTTTTCGACTGAAGCGAGAAGTACATGGCCATCTTAGATGACTTGGAGGTGGGTAAATTATCAGGAGATTTTAAATTGAAAGTGAACTAATCCTTTAACCACAGCATCTCCACATAAGCTCATAGGTGCAGCCTTTGTGGACTACGCTAAGAGCCAGAGCCCAGTCCCAGCGAGGAGGAGGACGACAGACCTCTTGTGAACATAGAATGACTTGCCAGTGGGGAAGAAGAGGACATATAAAGAAAACCATAAAAATCAAGATTCATAATATCTTCAAATCTCGTTCTTATCACACCCACAAGCATGCTAGTAATCATCAAACACATCTTTTCATGTAGTTGTACATTCCCGTTATCCTGCTGTAATGTATTCCATACCTGTTCTTGCACTTATTTTATCAACCAAATTTATATTTAAAGTAAATTAAAACGAACCAAAAAATAAAGATAATAATTAATAATAATAATAATACTAAAAAAACAAAACACTTTTTTAAACATTTAAAATGGATTATTATGTGTATGACACTAAATATGATAATAATTTCAGATTAGGGAACCATTTAAAGACAGAATATGCAATTATTATAATTATTTTTTTCAAAAGACAATTATTGTTATGTAAAATAATTGAGGTTTATATTTATTTGTACAGTCAGAAAAAAAAGTAATATATTTAGGGGTACAGCAGCTTCTCACTGGTGCATTTCATTAGCTTAAGGGTATATATTACTACTCTAAGGTACTAAAATCCACCTTTCAGGGGTTAAATATAAATCATTGACCTTTTATAAATCAATTTCAAATGTTTTAAAAAATTACATAAGAAGCTTTTTTTTTTTTTTATTATTATTTTTTATATAAAATCAAGCGATCTGGCATGTTTGATACGCATTTCTTTAAAAATGAAGTGGGGTTTTTAGACTCTCCGAACATTCACCGGTCCGGTAGCCTATGCAGTATGCAAGCCTATAAATTTTGCCCATGCAATTGTTGAATATTATTTAAACTAACTGTGGTTGTATCTGTAAGAATGTCGTCTCTAGGGAACAGAGACAGAAAAGCGCGTATCCAGCGAATAGCGAAGCGTTTGTCAAGAACATTAAAAAAACTACAACCCCCAGAGGTCACGTAACTTCCGCCATCTTGATTGAGGCGGTCCACAGACAGCAGAGCCCTACCACGTTTTGTGTAATGCACATCCACAGAGGCTGAACTAGTAGCGAAGCGTGCAATACATTTTACTAGTCTGCTGGTGTTTTACATCCTATCTGCTGGACGTGCTTAAAAGCCATGGCCGAACCGATACGTGCTTTGTGCGATGAGCTTATAAAGGCAGTGAATGTGATGATGGAGGCAGAATCCAGTCAGACATACCGCCTGGAGGCCCTTAAGGTGAATTATCGTCTATAAAATACGATTAAAAGGTTATTATGTATGTATTGATACCTATATTCATATTATGGAGGTCACATTTGAATAACGTTGTTACGACAACTTCCGTTTTCATTTCATTCATGTTTATTCAGTAATGCAAATGATCAAGTCTTATTTGTTTATGTGAATGTTGTTATTTGTTTCTTCATAATACTAACCTTATCAATATCTATCAGAAAACATAACTAAAATAGCAATAGGCGACATTGTGTAAATGAGTATCTTGCAAACATAAAATATTGCCTGCACATTCACATGATCATACATGTACTCGAGGGATGCAGCCGAGCGGATACAGATACACACACGGATGAATACATTTATTGGCATTGCAAAATTTATATAAACTGATCAACAGATCGCACTACACCAGTGGTTGTCAAGCAGGGGCCCAGAGCCCTATAGGGGGCCTCAGCAAAGTTGCAAGGGGGTAATTTAAAGTTATTTAAATTAAAATATTATTAAAAATTATACTAATAGTAGTCATATATAATAAATATATATATATATATATATATATATATATATATATATATATATATATATATATATATATATATATATATATATAAGCTTTGTCATAAATATCAATCAGAGGAAATATATCAGGTGGCCCGTGTTGACTTCGGTAAAGTTGGTTTTATATTCACACATTCGGACATCCGTGTTCAATAGCCTTGTTAATCACACTACATTGGACATTCAGTGGACATTCACAAGTAAATATGCCATTAAAACAATACTTGCCTATTTTGATTGATTGGGACAAATGTTGTAAGTTGACAATCGTTGGTTGTCAATATCATGTCGCTGCTTAAAATTCGCAAACATTAATTTATTGCACATATATTGGAAAGTCTGAATTTATCAGAAGTCCAAATGTGCGAATATAAAACCAACTTTACCGAAGTCCCGTGTTGCACTGTGGGGGACCTTCGAGTCTAGAACCACTGCACTAGATGAATGTTGTGCAGAATGTGGATGTTTACTCAGAATATCTGTAAACTGGAGTTTTGTATTGAAATTTGGTTTTAGAAATTCTATACATAATGTAAACTTAATTGCATATGACTGTGCTTAGAATTTTGTAAATAAAACAAATTATTTTAAGGCAGATTTTCTGTTCCCTGCTGTATCAAACAGTCACCCCACAGCTGAGGTACATACTGATCAATGAACTTTGTGTCGTTGCAGCCCTACTAGATCCTGTTGTTAAATGTTTTAATATATATATATATTTTTTTACATGTTGTTGTAGTTTATTGAAGATTTCAAAGAGAAAAGCCCCTTCTGCGTTGAATGTGGTCTTCAGTTAGCGGAGAAATCCCAGACTGCAGTGGTCAGACACTTTGGGCTGCAGATACTGGAGCATGTAGTCAAGTAAGTGTCTCAAACACTTTAGTGTGTGTGTGTGTACATCATAAGATATGTTTCATCCAAAGGTGCAAACTTAACTTATGTGCAAAAGTAGTGCATAAAATGTGTTCCCATGTGTTCAAGAGAATAAAATTCTCACTTCCTAAGAAATTGGTGCAGAATATCCGTAATAAATTGCACGTTTCTGTAGTCTGTGAAGCCACTGTGGCTCTTTTTTTGTACATCATAAATAACTTGCTCCTCAAAGCGGCAGATGAAATGCAATAAATGCTGCCCTGTTCATTTGCGTTCGGATGCTGGTGTTTGGGAATGCAATCGTGTGAGTCACTTCTGGGAGGGAATTGAACCATTTTTATGACAGACTTTGGCTTAGGAATTTTGGAATGATCAAACCAACATTTAAAATGCTGTGCAATGAAATTGGTCCGTTGATTAGTCCAGATATCCAGTCATATCCTTTGTTGAGACAAAGTCCCGTGAGTTAGTGCATCAAGGGGTTTATTTGGTAAATGTTTTTCCTTCATAGTTTATACTAGTGGTGTAACAATATATCGTATCACAATATATCGCAATAAAAAAATGCAACGATATGTATAGTGGATAGTGACAATATGTTTTAGCTATGCACTTTTTGTTAGTGCATAGTTCACCCAAAATGAAAATTACTGTGTGAGAACAAATTCAAGTTTACAGAGTTTTAGTGTCAGTACTACATTAAACTACTGCATATATAATGTTGAATATAATGTATAATAATACAATGGGGAAATATCTGTGGATCCTGATAATGCCAAATGTTTTATGTTACCAGTAAAAAGTGGCCTACATTATTTTAAATATATCTGAATCTATAACATTTAAATATATCTAGTCAGTGACAGAGTGCAAACATATTCATCTAAAATATATCTGTTTCAGCATGAATATTTTTATTGTAGTTTCACCATTGTCCTGTGTATTGGGTTACCAGCACCAAGTCCAAGCCTGTTCATTTCCACGACCAGTATATAATAACAAATTATACCGTTTTAATCAAAAGTAAATTTTTTGTTATCCTTTTAACATATGTCATGGAGTATTGCAATAATATTGTATTGTGAGTTCAGTATCATGATATGTATTGAATCGTGACATGATGGTATCGTTACACCCCTAGTTTATATGCATATCATCTTATTGGATAAAAAAACCCCTTGAGTGTACAAGTGTTTTTTGTTTTGTTTTGTTTTTTTTGTTTTTTTTAAATGCACATTTTTAGAAATTTTGTTTGTTTCCATCTAGGTTTTTTATGTGATATACATAGCTATAGTGAACATGAACATTGAACACTAAACTGAACATATTTTTCTATGAACAGGTTTCGGTGGAATAACATGGCTCCCCAAGAAAAGCTCCAGCTGAAGAACTGCACTATGGGCCTGTTGTCAGATGTGAGCATCTTTGAAGTGTATCTCTTCTCAATCTTCTTATTGCATGCTTTATGAAGATTTCTTATTTCTTTATATGGCTTGCTCCTGTTTTAGGGTACACATCCAATTCTGCAAGAGGAATGTCATGTTAAGGATGCGCTCTCACGCATAGTAGTTGAGATGATCAAGAGAGAGTGGCCGCAGCACTGGCCTGACATGCTGAAGGAGATGGAGGCCCTGACTGCTATGGGGGTATCAAGAGTTTTGGCTTGATTTTGTAATAATAATAATAATTATGGCTGTTTGATCCTGCTCCTGAATTTATGCCTTCCTTTCAGAGTTTAGTTCCAAAAAATACAAAGTAGGTGTGCACATCCAAAACCCAGAATTGGGCTTTGACAACAACAAAAAAATAGAAGTAAAAGAAGTAAAAAAAAGATAAAAGAATGGATGTCCACACACTGAACTTAAGGTCTAGAAAGTGTATTATAAACAGGGACAGTTTTTTTTTTTTAAATAAACTTTGTGGAGTTTACATTCAGTGTGTGAACATCTTTTTTTTTTAATAGTTAAGTCCTTGTCTTCAGAGTGGGGATGATATGACCTCAATCTTATTTCAAAATGAGTAATTTTATTTCACAATAATATGCATCGATGCAATGATATACAGTAGATATTCTTGTTATTTTTTATTACAAACGGCACAAATGCAACACAAATACCAAGATACCAATAATAGTAAAAGTTTTTATTTTTATTTTTATTTTTTTAAACAGGATCAATATGGTAAGGTGTAGTGTTTCCCATAGGATTTTGTGAGTTTAATCAATCTGATGCACCAAAATTAAGAGCTCCAACCAATGTTTATTGTGCAAATTGAACAGTTGTTGAAAAAAGTTGGTGATTTGACCTGTACCTGAATCTTTGAGGTTACTCAACCCTTTTTTTAGTTGTGATATAGTGTCTTAGTCTACATTACATTCACACTGGTGTTTTAGGAAGTCAACAATTAGAATATAATAATAATAATTTTATAATATAGTAATAACTATATTATAAAACAAATGCACTGTAATATAAATGAAAATGTATATTTCATTTACACTACAGTAGGGAAATTGCAATACTTTTGTCCTAACTTCTACAATTGCAAGAGATGAGCCCTTGAGCTTTTATTTTGTCGGAAAATGCAGTTGAGCTTTTATTTTGGTGGAAAGCTACTGTTTCTGTGAAAAATAGGTTTACAAACACATCTCATTACAAACCTACTGAAATGCTGTAATCATCTTCCTACAAAAAATTTTGAAAATTTTGCAAATGGGAAGAAAAAAAATGCATAACTGGTGCACATTACATTAACAAATGCACGCTAAACGCATACAGAGATGGCGTTCACTGTGAACTGAGCCGTACTTGGATGTGGAAAAGATGTGAAAGCACACGTGAACAAAGCATGCACTTTAATTTGAAACGCAGCACAAACAGTCTATATACTTATTGAATTTAAGGTGCAGTATGTAATAATTCTGTCCGCTACAGGTCACTAGAGGCCTATTGAAAACAAAGGCGTAGCATGATGACGACAAGTTTGAGAGCGGGATCTTGGGACATGTGGTTTTCACCTCAAAGGACGGTGCAAAAGAATAGGGATAGGACTCGGGAAGAAATCATGTTCATGGATGTGATTATTAACATTACTGTAGTATGAAGCAGAGCAGGAGCGAGTGTTGTGGAGCTGAACTTGTCAAAATAGTGTTTTTCTCTGAGGCATGGTAAAGCATGGTACTCGCAAAAGATCAAGACAATTGATTTAAACAATAAGACTAAACATGTTGAGCTATATAACAACAATTATTTTCTGCCTGTAAATATATCAAAACAGTTGTTCCCTTGTCTATTAAAACATGCAAATATTAAAGCGTCTTTGGTGTTTCCATGGTTTCTACAAAATCAAACCAGAAACCGAGGGTAACGCGGGTATGATGCAATTGACAGGCGATTCCTCACACTTCCCGGAGCCTTGAATAAAATTGCAATTTTCTCACGATTTACAAATAGTTGGAAACATTTGGGATATTGCAAGTACTCAAGTGAATAAAATATATAACACTGGCCTAGTGTTTTTTGGATATTTTACTGCAAAAATATTACATATTGCACCTTTAAATTGTCTTTTGCGAATTGGTAAGGTCACAAAGCCTTATCACGCTTTCGATTTTAGTTTGTTTGACAGATACTTTGCCAAAGCAATGGCGCAAAACAAAGTTAAAGATATTTTGTGTTATTATGAGAAGTTTTAAAATGTTTCTGGATCATTATGAATCTCTGGCGGCACAGATTAGCTATGACGGGCTGCCAGAGTCTAGGTAATTAATATGAATTATGAAACACTAAATTAGCAGTAGAAATGCTACAGAAATTGAATATTCACATATAAAAATAAAACGCTGCATAGTCTTCACCGTATTAATTAAATACACACTGATCCTTATAGCCACTAAGGTTATTCAGTCAAGAGCAGTGAGTGATTCTCTCTTTTTCTCTTGTTGTTTGTTTAACATTTAGGAAACAGACAACAGTAGTTAGGCTGCTGCTACATTAAGACCTAGTTATGAGACTTGATAATTGAGACTCGATTATCTTTATGAGAATGATCATTTGCTTTATTTGCTTTTGAAAATTTTTAAAATGACTGACAGTCAAGAGTTTTATTGGATGTTACTGGAATTATTCAGCCTTTAAATCTGTTCTACTGGTGAAATCGGGCATTTTGGGGACTAGCAAATATTTGTCCCAATATACATTATATTCAGTATTACATATAGTAGTATCATTAAACTCTAAAAACATTTTGTCCCATGTGCTTAACAAGTAAAAATAAAGATGATGTCACTTACGCCGCCTCCTATGATGTCTTCTTATTCCAGTTTATATCTCACAATTCTGACTTCTGTTCTCAGAATTGTGATGTAAAGTAGCAATTGCAAGTCCAATTCTGAGGGGAAAAAAAGACTTTCCTTAGAATTGCTAGTTTATATCTTTTATGTGTTTAAGTGTAAACTCTCAATTGTGAGAAAAAAAAGTCAGAATTGTGAGATTAAAAGGTGCAATTACCTTTTTTTAATTTTTTATTCCATGGCAGAATTTAGCTCCCATAGACTACTGTACAGAATATGAAGAAAATGAAAATCTTTAGGATTCAGCTGGACATGACAAGCCTAAACAAGCCAAGATGCCAACACAAAAACACTCAAAATGTTCTCTAATTGTTGTTATTGGCAAAATCTTAGAAAATCTTTCACATACCTGGTTGGAACTAAACTCTGCAGGAATCTTCAGGAGTCAGTGTGGTGAACATTCTTTTCATCGGGTACTTAATGACCAATTTTCATGCAGATTTAGTAAATAATGACATAAAATAATCATTGTCTATTTGAATAAACATTGTATTTCTCTTCAGGATGCTCAGACAGAACTCGTAATGCTTGTCCTGCTGCGGTTAGCTGAGGACGTGATCACATTTCAGACATTACCCACTCAAAGACGGCGAGATATCCAGCACACCCTTACGCAGAATATGGACAGCATCTTCACCTTTCTGCTTGGCATTCTGCAGCTTCATGTGAATGAATACAACAAGTTGGTGAGTTCTTCAGACATTCATGGCCACATGCAAAACATTTTTAAATGATTTTTTTCTCCAGAATATTGTCACGTTCATATGATTTGAATAGATTTATTCATGTTGTTTTCTAGAAATGCGTTGCTGGTCTGGAGTTAAAGGTGAGTGAATAGCCATTCATCAGTATTTATCAGCTGTAATTTTTTTTGGGGGGGTTAGTGCTGTTCTTATTAGGGGCCAAATATCAGTGGTTCATTTACAAATGTACAGTGTGAAACATAACTTGAATTTCTAGGATTAATTAATTACCCAGGTTAACAAATGAAAAAAATGTGAAACATGGATAAAGATAACCTACGATTTTGTTAACCCAGGATTTAGACTGACCAAAGCTTAAATGAAAGTGCTAGAACCCAAAGACCCCAATTAGCTTGAATGTAAAGTCCAAACACAACAAACTTTGATATGCTTTATTTACACTGTCAGCTAATTCTGTCCTTTTTTTTTCTTTCTTTTTTAACTGATATCTGGCATATCAGATTAGACTTTGTTGCATTCATGCAAATAGCTAAAACGCTTATAAGATTGGATTTGTTAGCATTAGACTTGTGCCGATATTCGGTAATGCGATAAATCGCGATAATGAATATGCACGATATTGTAATCGTCGGCACTTCAGAATACCGTAAATAATAATTTATTATCAATTATTAATTTTTTATAAGGCAATTAAGAATACTTTACCCATCAATCGTATAAAATGCACAACACCGCTGTATTCTGCGTCAAAAAGACGCGCGCTCAGATGTAAACAATCCCAACGTGCACGAGAAGCACATGGCGGAACCAGTGAAGGAGACGAGCTGAATGAATGTGCGCGTTCACTCTCTGACAGCAGCATGCAGCTGTTACCACGGAAACCGTGCAAACAAAGTAACTGCTCTAGTGAAGTTTTTAAAATGCTTCAAACAGCCATTCATTTTTTTGTAATCTCAGTGTTGTTCATCACAGCACCAAATACTGAATACTTAAAAAAGACTTAAAAGGATATTTATTTTCAAACCTAAACATTTTTACATTTTAATCTGTACTACAACATGCCCTAATGATTAGAAATGTTCTGATTATTTGTTATTGTTCAGTAAAACTTTGAGACATACGGCTTCATTATTTAACATGTTAATTCATTATCACTAAACTGACAATAAAAATACTTTTAAAGTATTAATTATTATTAATTAATGTTAATTTCTTAGTTACTATTTAATAACATTACTAAAATCAAAAGAACTTATTTAATGGACCTGAGATAAATCTAACAATTATCAGTTGTGTTTCTAAACTAACATTAACAAAAAATAATACGTTCTGTAACAAATGTAGCTATTGCTCACTCTTAGTTAATGCATTAAATAAAGTGTTATCTGTTGTTCTTTATAGCCTATTTCTTTTGCATTTTAATCGGTTTGAAAATTTCAGTCAGAGTTGTTTTTGTTTTATTACAAAAAGAGTTCTTAAACCTGTTAAACTATGACAAAAAATGGTTTTGCAACTTATTTTAATATCGTGATAATACCGTATACTGTGATAAAAGCTCCATCAATTAATCGCAACATGAAAATTTGATACCGTCACATGCCTAGTTAGCATCTGAGCCAATTTCAAATGTGGTCTGTTGAAAACATAGACTGTAAAAAAAGGTGGATGACGCGACGCCGCTTCCTTCCTTTGTAATGAACTGAATGTAAAACACGACGATGGGTGTTGACATGTTATGCAAAAACGTCAGTTTGGAGCCTGGGCATGAGCAGAAGGAATCGTCAATGGAGCCCGGAGGCGGAGTCGCGGTATCAAACTTCCGCCCAGACGACTACGTCATCGTTGATGTATTTTAAAATATTTATAAATTATACACAATTTAAAATTCTACCTATAAAATAATAGGCTATTCTGTTTCTAGAGCAGTAATATTTTTGAAACAGAAAACGATCACCTGCTTTTTCATCAGATCCTGTAGGTCGGTTAGTACAGGAACAAAACCAGCAACACTTGTGGTGTGGAGGGGTCAAAAATAAACAAAAAGCCGGTTAGTACAGTTTACTGCTGAACAACTCATTTTGTCAGTGTGAAATAACACAGAAATCGAAAATTAATAGTTAGTTATATATCTTCAATCTCCCCTCAAAACTCCGACAGTCCTCAGAGAAGCTGTCACTCACAACTGTCAATCATGACGACACGCCCCATTTCTATAGCATCAAATTGCTAGCTAAAATGAAACTTATCACAAAAACGAACAATTGAATATATATCAGCGTGATAACTACCTTAAATGACTAAAACCATCTTTTGAAAAATTTAATTTGAAGCGTAATTTATTTTTTTATTTTGACCCGTTCATTTGCATGGAGAGGGTGAGGTTTATGACCTGTACTGCATCCAGCCACCAGGGGGCGATCAGAGAGCCCGCAGCTTCACTTTTCAGGACGTATGAGGCACACCCTGTTGAAAATCTGACATCTAGTCAACTGCCCTACATCTAACAGAGTTTGGAAAGTTTGGAAAATGTTTGTTCTCTTTCTAACATTCATTCGGTATCTCGCTATGTGATTGCCTCAGGCCAGAGAGGAACCTATGGATTGTCCGCAGGCCACTAACACATGGAGAGATATGATGGAGAGTGTGTCAAAACACCCTTCCTTCTTCCCCTGTTTGAAGATCTGTTAGCGAAAGAGGAAAATTATATGTTGTCAACCATCCTCGAGGACGAGGATAATGACGATGAAGATGCTATTCTTCCCACAAAATATGTCCCGTCCACCAAGTGCACAGGATGAGAGCTCACCCTCTCTGTACTGATGGACATGGATCTATGCAAGGTCTGTCACAGGGCCGTGGCAAAGTTTATTTACTGGCCACCGGCAGGAAAAGGGTCTGAAAGAGATTTATACTATGGAAAGAGACTTCCGTCACGTCTCCCTGCAGTGAGACAGTTTACTCAGCTGTCCCGGCCTGCATGGCTGAAATTAAGAGGTTTTGGGACAAGCCTTTTTCACATAGAGTACCCGTCAAGGGCTTCTCGAGGCTCGATGTTAAGGGAATGGAAGATTTAGGGATGGCGAATCCTCCCCCTGTGGAAACATCTTTCTTTAACCCGAGCCTCGCTGCCAGAAAATACAAATTCAAAATGCTCTAGCTCAGAACTTTGCTTTAAAATATTTGTCAAGGTTCGAGAATGGAGATGTAACTTTTTTGATTGCACCATACTGGCCAGGTAGAGGAGAGTGTGCAACTGCTCTGTGGCCATTGTGAGCGTGCGGGGATCTTCTCTCACAAACACGGGAGGAAATATCCCACCCCTTCCCTCAGAAACTGGCTCTCTGTGCCTGGCCTGTGAGAGATTGAATCTGAATGCAGCTGGGTTACCCCGAAAGTGATTGAGACAGTTCAGAACGTGAGGGCTGCCTCAACACGTTCTTTATGTAATCTCAGATGGAGGGTGTTTGAGGGTATGCAGATAAGAACATTGTCACATTCTTGTTCGGTTTTGGACATGCTATGTTTCCTACAGGACCTTCTGGATAAGGTCAGAGCCTTTTCTATAGTTAAGGTTTATCTGTCCTCTATCAGCATGTTGTATTGGTCTTGTCTCGGGTACTACTGACCCTCTCTCGTTTGTCGATATGAGAGGAGCACGAAGGCTACACCCAATATTGAAGCCACTGGTCCCGTCTTGGGATTTGTCCATGGTCCTGAACGCACTCTCTAAAGCCCCCTTCAAGCCCATTGTTAACATTGCCTTGAAGCTGCTCATTTTTCAAACAGCTCTGTTACTTGCTCTCACTACACCCAAAAGGGTGAGAACTACATGCATTATCAGTTCACTCCTCATGTATGATGTTCGCACTAGGTGGTCAGAAATAGTAACTTTTAGATCTAAACCATGCCTAAAGTGTGGGATCATGCTGGTGCAGTTTAATCAGTGGACCTGCTAGCTTTTCATCCACCACCCTTTTCATTTCCAGAGGATGAGAGGTTACACTGTTTATGTTCGGTTTGTACGCTGTATGCGTATGCACAGAGAACCCGCACACTTCGTAAGAGCAACCAGCTGTTTGTCTCATAGGTTTTCCCTTGTAAGAGTCAGCCTATCTCCTGTCAACGGTTTTCCCACTGGGTGGTGTTATGTTACAATAACACAAATATAGATCCCCCAGGAGGACTACGAGGTATGGCTACATCCTGGGCTACTAGAGGTATGTCTATCCTGGGCTCTCACGTCGGCAGCGTCTGGGTCCCAAGTTGCCCTGACACACCAAACCGACGCTCGACACCCGATGGCCAAGTAGCACGTCAGTTATGCGCCTGCGTTAGAAGAAATGCCTTTCCGTACCAGCAGGTGGCACTAGCTGAACAGCCAATCAGAATGATCATTTGGCCCGACGGACCGACGAGCTCCGACAGCGATTCAACATTTTGAATTGGCCGAAAAAAAGCCGACGAGGACCAACTTCAGCCGACGGTGTGGAACACACTGAGAAAACTTAGTCAACCGACGAAGTACAGTGATTGGTCTGCCATGATTGGCAGATGTGGTGTCATTGGTGCTTCCACAATCGGTCACGCCTGAGGTGTTCCCATAGTGAGATACCTCACTTCATGTTATCAGAAAACCGGGGTTACATCAGTAACCTAAAGTTTTTAACTGTTATATTTTTAAGGTTTGAAATGAGCTTGAATATCATAATTAAACACTTTTTTTAAAAAAGAAAGTTTCAAAGGTGGTCATGAATTGATTTTTTTTTATTTATTTTTTTTATTTTTTTTATGTAAAGGCCTTTGCACACTGAGTCCGAAATTTTCGCATGCGTTTTTTCGTATTCGCAATCCTAAAAATTCGTCACGTACAGAGACCTTGCACACTGAGTCCGATGCGTATTAATGAATGCTTTGCGAAAAAAAAAAAAGAAAAAAAAATCGCAAAACATATATAAAATGAAGTCTTCCAGCAGCAGTGAGCACGATAGTTGTCTCCTCTCTTCTTAAAAAGAGAAAAAGAAAGGAAATATTGGGTCCATTCAATCCCGAGAATGCATAGAGAGAAAGGAGAATTCACCTCATCAAGGAGCTGCGGGATTATCCGAGCGTTTCAAAGATTAGTTACTTAAGGATGTCAGTCGCTCAGTTTGATACTTTGCTACTGGCACAATCGGTCTTTATATTTCGGTCTATTTGTATTCCTCACGTTGTTTGTCATTCAGTGCTACTGATTAGTGCTGTAGACGACGTGGATCAACTTGTCAGATGGCATTCTGGATTTTTGCGTTCGCGTACGGTGGCTCTGAATTGTCAAAACATCTCTCAAAATGCATGCCACGGATGCGAAAAACGCAGAAAATCGAACCTGATCCGAATATTTTTTGACGGACGAAAGTTTCGGTGGCAGTGTGCAAACGCGATTGACATAACGTGAGGTCGAATTTATTTTTTTAACGTGCGAAAGTTTCGCATGCGAATTTCGGACTCGGTGTGCAATGACCTTAACAGTGTTTCCTGATTTGTACTTAAAATGTTAATAGGATTTTACGTAAAAAAAAAAACTGTCATAATTTAGTAATAAAAGGCAATTTCTACCCTTTTTTTACCTTACCTAGGTGTAAGTATAATGCGCATTCAAAACATTTAGGTTTTCAGATTTGTGAAATTCAATTTTTGTTTGTGTGTGTGAGGGCAAGAATGTATAAGTGTGCATTTAAAAAAAAAAAATCCCTTCAATTTGGCATTGATAGGAGCCTGCAATTTTCTGCAATGATAGAAGTCCTCTATGATAGCATTTTGCTGTAAAAATGAGTTTGTGATTCTGTTGGTTACAGAGCTAGGGCAAGTAGAAGTTTGTGGAAAAGCCTACTTTCATGCGTTTTGAGAAATGAACAGATGATAAAAATGAACAGTATTGTACAGTAATTATCTTCATGATTGATAAGTTCTCAAATGATTGACATGTTCTACATGAATAATGTATTTTACCAATGGATTTAGTGTAAAGTGGACAAACTTGGCTTTTGTCTGATTTTGCCATATTATGTGTCAAGCGTTTTGAATTGTTTATGCATTTATCATAATCATCCACCAAATTTTGCTCTGATGATCTTTACACCATAATTGCTAGAAGTTATTAAAAGCTTTTCCATATATCAAAAGATTCTTGGATAATGTATAAACACATTTGATGGAAAGATACCAAAAAGTATCTGATGCTGTCATGCTTGGCCCCATAATTGCTTTTTGAATTGTATTTAAGCTCTTTCTAGTTTTTAATTTTTAATGTTTTCTTCAAATTTCTTAATATAATCTATATGTTCTGCGTTCCTCATGTAGTAGCGAATTTGTCCGATAAAATTAGCTGTGATTTTTGTCTTTTATTCCCAGACAAAAGCTCACTGGCGAGTTGGTGTGACCACTCTCAACACTCTGGCTGGCTACATCGATTGGGTTGCTCTGAGCCACATCACCAATGAAAACTGCCGTCTTTTGGAGATCTTGTGCCTGTTGCTGAGCGAACCTGAGCTTCAGTTGGAGGCTGCAGAGTGTCTGCTAATTGCCATTAGTAGGAAAGTGAGTGACTGCTGCCATTTACATTATACACCTCTCACTTTTCAGCTGCTTTACTGAAATAAAATTGTCCACATTTAATTATTTATGCTGCAACTCATTGCTGTCATTGGAGTCTAGTACACTAATGCTTTTCACTTGCATACATGACATTGGAAAGTGTGAAATGTAATAATAATAAGCCCATATACCAAATAAGTCCAATTGCCTCCTTTTTCTCTTGCTTTTGTCACCACTGTTTTTTTGACATTGGCTTGGTGTGTCCCAGGCTTTAGACATATATGATGTTGACATTTTACACTCATTTACATTTTAAGAGAGAGAACAACATAGGGGCTTTGGCACCAAATAGTTCTAGGAACTAACCACTAGGATGCAACCATGTACCTGGTTGCATTCAAACTGGGAATAGGAGCTTTGAAGCTGCTGACAGTGGCGTCTTTAAGGTTCCTCCGGTGCAAAAGCCCCTTATGCGAAAGAAAGGCTTGTTTTAGTTGTATTTATTTATTGCTCCTTATTAATTTCAAATAGTTACTGAAGTTATTTAGATATAAAAAATACATATGCTAATAAGTTATTTCACAATAAAATATCATATCTAAACTTTAGTTATGTGAGGCAAAAAAGTTAGAATTAACTTTAAGGTTTAAAGGATGATTTAAATAGGCTGTAAAAGGCATATGTAGCCATACTGATGTTTTTGGAAGAAGTTGAAAATGGTGGAAAATAGACTACTAATAACTAGCAGCACTTTGTTGTGTGAGGTTAATCATAGTGATATTTAGTGTCAAGAGTTTATGTTTGAGTGATCTGTTTTTGATTGAGCAAATTCTTTCCTTCCACAGGGAAAGTTAGAGGAGAGGAAGCCGTTTATGGTACTCTTTGATGAAGTCGCCATGAACTACATCCTGTCTGCTGCACAGTAAGTAAATGTCTTAGCTTTTTCTAAATCATGGTTCCTCAAATCTGGCCTTTGAGAGCCACTGTCCTGCAGAGTTTAGCTCAAACCCTGATCAAACTCACCTACCTGTAATTTTCTAGTACCTCTGAAGATCTTGATTAGCTTGTTCAGGTGTGTTTGATTAGGGTTGGAATTAAACTCTGTAGGACAGTGGCCCTCCAGGAGCAGATTTGCTTTAGATTTTGCTTTAAAAGATCTGCTTTAAATGACTTGGATACTGTTCGAATGACTGCAAACTGCTGTTTGGATTTTATTTTATTGTAGGTCAGCAGATGGTGCAGCTCTGTGTAAACAGTGAGTTTTCACTTTTTGTTTTGAAACCATGTCAATTTTAGTTTATAGCAACTGAGTTCACTTCTGTTAGTTTTAACCAAAACTGTCCATCATCCAACTCAGATCATCAGGTGCCGTTGTGGAAAGAAGATACACATTTTTGAAGAGGCTGTGTCAGGTTCTCTGTGCCCTGGGTAGCCAAATCTGCTCTCTAGTGGTGAGATGATCGCATGAGCATCACTGTTGTGTATCATTTATCCTTTTTTCCTTTTATGAGAAATACAGATGATTTTGATGTTTCTCTTTAGGGTTCAGATGTTGAAGTACAAGTTCCTGTTAACCTGAATAAATATATGGAAGCTCTTCTTGCCTTCACTACTCATCCCAGCCAGGTTGAACTGCGTTATAGCTACTCTGTGAAACTCATTGGTCAGCCTTTAAGAATTGTTACTAAATCTTGCATTCCATATTTAATAATGCATTTATATATTATTCAAAACAGTTTCTGAGGTCGTCCACGCAGATGACCTGGGGAAACCTATTCCGACATGAAATTTTATCAAAGGATCCTGTAATTGGCCAAATGGCCATAAAATATTTAAGATTGGCAAAGATCAATCTTGTGAAAGTAAGTGCTGTGTATCCCAGACACAGAGCAGTTTTGACTAATTGCTATCATACTCAATCAATGCTCTATTTACCTTTTATAGACTGGATTTCCCTCCAAGAATGATTGTCCAGGTTGTGAATTCTCCAGAGTGGACTTTGATAGTGATGAAGATTTCAACTGCCTCTTTAATTGTGAGTTGTTATTGATTAGTAACTAGTTTGTTAAACTTACTGTTATTGCATCAGTTTTAAGCTGATTAACATTAAGTTCTTATTATTTGATGACAACACAGACAACATTGCTTATTTTAATTTTTATGTTTTAACAATGCATTCAGTTTTATTCTTGTACTGAACAGAAACCAATAATTTGCAATCCTGCAATTATCTGATCATTTTCCCAGTCCTTGACAATCAAATGCACATGATAATAGCAACCCAGCCTATCATATCTGTGATCTAAAACTTGCAGAATCAAGCCAACTCACCTTTATTTTTGTAGTGCTTCATACAATACAGATTGTTTCAAAGCAGCTTAACAGTGATCAAGAGGAAAATAATCATTCAGTGATGCAAGCATAGCTCAATTTGGCTGTAAGGCAGCTCTAAAAAGAAAAAAAAGTGTCATTGTTCAGCTGAAGCCAGTTCAGTGTTGATTCAGTTCCGTTGTAAAAGATCATCAATTATCAAATTAGTTCAATTTGGCTATAAAGCATCTTCAGAAAACGGTGATGTCATCGTCCAAGTCATTTCAGTTCTCATCCAATAGTGTCGGTGCAGTCGGATCAATCCGTAGCTTGTTTCACCACTGGGAGTGTGTGAGAGAGAAAGAGATTAAAGGTTCTCGTTATTGATTTTGTACCTTGTGATGGTACCAGCAGGTTCTGCCCACACACTGACTACAGAGGACAGGAGAGAACATGGACTTGTAGGAGTATGATGAATATGATGTGATTGAATTTGATGTGGTTTGGGCTGTGGCAGTTGAGATGAGGGTGATAGCAACTATATTTCACATTGTGCTAATTATGCTTTTATGTGAATATTTTTTTAGAATTGCATAAACAATACAATGTCTTTGAACATGGAAAGCAAAAGACATTGAATAAAATTTCAGAACTAATCCAAGTTTAATTGCACCAAAGATAAATGTGCTGTTGTAAATAACGCTCCATGCTTTGAGAGAGCTGGGTGAAACAAGCGAGACAGAGCCCATCTCTTGTCTAATGTCTTTGTTTTCTTCTGATATTCCAAAGCCATTGACACTGGTTGTAAAAGGTTGGCAGAGTGAGTTTTATCTTTTATAGACTAAATGATGTTGCACTTGGCTTGTGACTTTCACAATGCAATTTATCTTGACGTACTTTACATACTTTTTCACAATCACCTAAGGTGAGTTTTCTAATTGTACTGTAATGAACTTTAATATTTAACATGTTAACTGAGACCTGTAGAGTCTGAGATGTAGCTCTTGGGTTTTTTGCAGTTTCTCTGAGCATTGCACAGTCTGACCTTGGAGTGAATTTGCTGGGACACCCACTCCTGGGAATATTGGCAACTGTCTTAAATGTTTTCTTGCTGTAGAATCTTTCTCATGGTAGAATGATGGACTTCAAATTGTTTGGAAATGGCCGTATAACCCTTCCTAGATTGATGGGCAGCAACATTTGCTTCTCTAAGATCTTTGCTGATGTCTTTGCTCCTTGGCCCAGTTTGTTTGACAAGTGTGATCGCTCTGTTCCATTGGGTTCGGTTGGGCTCGAATGCGGTTCGCATGCAGTGTGAGCGCTAACCGCACTGGAGCACGGAAGAGCTGCTACTTGTGTGCACAATTGTCATCATTATGAAAGCAAACATCTTTATTACTACTCTGATAGTACACTTATCAATTCATGGAATTAATTCGAGTGTATTTGGGTTTGTTTTATTTTTGGGTGTATTGGGTTTGACCAGTCAGAACAGAGCAGGGTTTTAGAAAGGAGGGGTTTATAAAGATTCAATCTTTGATCAAACCATTTCAGACACTGAGAGAAAAGAGCAGATGCTGCAATGTATATTATGAGAAAATTAATGCTTTTTTTTTGTTTTATGCTATCTGTAGGAGACCTCCAAAACAAAATTAGGACCCTTCAAAATAGCATAATAGGTGCACTTTATTAAATGACACTTGGAATGTAAATATTGTAATGATTTGTACAGCTTAAAGCTACACCATGTAACTGTTTTTGACGGTTTTATTTTTTGCACTTTTCCATTAATAATATTTTATCTTTTACGGAAAAAGTAGTGTAGCTTTAGACAAATGGCCATTTCTTTTGTGGAAAAATTTGGTACACTCCTACATTTATCACTACATCAAGGGCCTAAAATTTGAAACCAATACATATTAGTAGGATATCAATAAAGAGGTAGGCCACACTTTAATATAAACCTCAATTTACTTAATCTGGTTTGGTAATAAGCATTGAAGTACCATCATGCCAAGAACAAATGAGCTACCCATCAGAAGTAATACCAACCATTAGAAAGAGACTGCACAAATCTGCCATATGTTGGTCAGCAAGAAAGCTCTGCTCTAAAAAATATTACAGCAAAAGATTAAAGTTTAAAGTTTAAAATCTTAAATTAAAATCAAACAAAAAAATTTCCCCACTAACCAGTGCATGCCCCGTGTGATATATAAAGATTTGGGGAAAAAAAAAAAAAAAAATTGGTTTGTGTATCAAAATTATCACAAAGTGAGAATGAATACAACCCATCTTTTTAAAGATTTATATATTTTCTTTCTTTAAAAATGAGCAACGGTTGGGTTAACCCCTTAACAATATTTGTTAAACAGCTTTCAGGGCTCAGCAGGGGGAAACGGTTCGTCTGGCTTGTAAAATTGTCCCATTTGAGGCCTTTCAAATTGCAAAGGAGTGGGCACAGCATCAGATCAACACACCTATAGATGCTGGGAGTACAACACGTGAGTATTGTTACTACACTTTTATATGGTAGACAATCTTTCATCTGCCAACATTTTGTGCTGTTTTTGTAAATGTGCTGCTGCTTCTGTTTTTTTTGTTTTTTTTCCCCACAATAATTAGACATATTTTTCAGACACACAGCTATAATTCTTAAAGGTTTCAAACTTTAGGGCTGGACGATTAATTGAAAAGTAATCAAAACCGAAATTCAAATTTAGAAAAAAACTGACGTAATTTTCCCATGTCGGTTATTTCGTTTTTTTTAATCCTGTTAATACTTCCCACTTAAAAACATACTTTTTGTGTAGCCGTGTGACTCCGCCCCATCCAGTCAACACACAGATGGCGCGCGAGTGGTGAGCCTTGCGTCTTTACTAAACTTTGTCAGTTGTATGTGCTTTAAGGTTTGCCAGTTTAGACATTTAAGCAATTTAAACGATCGGATGTGTATTATTATATCGAGCTACCGTGCTCGCGCAGCTGCATTGTGGCACAAACACCCATAAAAACAGTAACGTTAGCTGCACAAAACGTGGAGACCGCAAGCATTAGGAGCAGAAACTGGTTGTCAGCGCTGTCCTGTGATTTATTTCTAAAGTAGCTTAGAAACTCAAAAGTTATTATAGCATATATTTTTCTACTTTTGAAGGAACTATTTACAACCCATTAGTTTGACTAATTCACACACGCAGTCGCTCTCATTAAATACTGGTACTGTGCTAATTTATCTTTATCTGATTCACCACGAGCAGACATCTGTAAGAAGCGAAACTATAGATAAAATAACTGCTGAAAGTGAGCCGTTATGTCAGATCACTCATTCAAAAGGAAAAAATATTCCACCATTAAAGTTAATTAATAGAAAATTTACAGTACAGGCCTTGTAAGTGAACTATGAGGGCAAAAAATAATCATTCATTAATCGTAATTGTAACGTAAAATTATTAATCGTAAAAATTATTAATCGTAAAACGTAAAATGTTCAATTAATTGAGGTTTTGATTTTAGGTCATAATCATCCAGCCCTACTAAACGTCATTTAAAATTTGGTTTCTGAGACTATCACACAACTTGACAATATTGAGCAAATTGTCCAACACGAATATGTAAGCTTCTGCTTTATCAGAGTAATCAGTCTTATGTTATCCAGTAAACTATGCAAATTGTAACTCTTTAAACTATTTCATTGTGGTCACATTTATAAATTGGGAATTATGCTATGTACCTTCACTGCTTAGCCACAACATTAAAACCACTGACAGGTGAAGTGAATAACATTGATTATATTGTTACATTGGCACCTGCCAAGGGGTAGGATATAGTAGACGGTAAGTAAACAGTCAGTTCTTGTATTTCATGTGTTAAATCAGAAAAAAAATGGTCAAGCAAAAAGATTTGAGTGACTATAACAAGGGCCAGATAGTGATGGCTAGACGACTGGGTCAGAGCATCTCCAAAACAGCAAGTCTTGTGGGGTTTTCCCCAGTATGCATTGGTTGGTACCTACCAAATTGGCCAAATCTGACCAAATCTTGCACCCAAATTGGAAATCATGGGTCCTGGCATTCATGTGAATGTTAGTTCAATGTACCACCTACCTAAAGATTGTTGCAGACCACGTACATCTCTTCATGGCAATGGTGTTCCCTGGTGGCTATGTCCTCTTTCAGCAGGATAATACACCCTGCCACACTGCATATATTGGTTCAGAAATGGTTTGAAGAACATGACAATGAGTTTAAGGTGTTGCCTTGACCTACAAATTCTCCAGATCTCAATCTGATTGAGCATCTATGGGATGTGCTGGCAAATCCGACCCATGGAGACACCACTTCACAACTTGCAGGACTTAAAGCATCTGCTCTTAATATCTTGGTGCCAGATACCACAGGATACACTCATAGAGTCCATGACTCAATGCATCAGAGCTGTTTTGGCTGCATGATGAAGACCTACAAGATATTAGGCAGTCCAGGATTTCAAGATTCTGCGATCGGTAAATTTATCGTAAAATCAAGCAAACTCCGCAATATTTGAAGGAGCTTGCTTTTTTTTTTCTCAATTGCCCCAGATTTTCTGCAGATTTTGGGCTTGGACACATCCTGTGACACGTCCCATCGCAATGCGCATTCAGTTAAAGATTGGCTGTTTCTCAATTCCAAAAATGGAAAGAACAGCCTTACATTCTTTTGAAGACCGATCTAGAAGGGCTACATTGGACAAACAAAACAAAAGCGGAAAAATTGTTCGCACTGTTCATTTGAGCTGCACGGTTCGGACCGTTTATCTGCTCAGGCCAATAATAAATTCATTTTAGGCTGCAAAAATCAGGGAGGGACTGGTTAGGCAGGTGGTTTTAATGTTTTGGCTAATCAGCATTACCATCAGTCGATTGTTGTCTGTGGTAACCAACATTGTTGCAAATTTGTTGCTTTGATCATTCATTTAACATGACTTCATTTGTATCATACTGTTATCTGTTGAAGCTAAGACAGAGAAGGGTCTCTGTTCTGCTTTTTCCCTTTCAGCAGTTCAGTGGGATGCCATGACTTTCTTCACAGAAAGTGTATTTGGACAGCTCTTCAAAATCCTCGAAAAAGAGGCAAGACCAACCAATTTCTTTCATAGTGCAGCAGTGAGGGATTTAAAGAGGATCTTTTCATTGAGGCTTTTTTTCACTCCTATAGAAACTTCCCATAGATGAGGGCATGGAGCTGCTGCAGATGGTTGTAAACTATGAAACAAGAGATCCTCTCATTCTGTCCTGTGTTCTTACCATCATATCCACTCTGTTTCCCTTCGTCAAACACCAACCTCACTTCCTGCCTCAAGTACTCTATAAGGTGAGGGATATAATCTGCTGTTTCAAAGTTGCAAAGCACTAAGGTCCGGGCATATTTACTTTTGCTCTGCAAAATTTTGCATTCCGATTGGAAACTGCGCAATCTGTGAAATCAAGTTGGTCACACAAATTCGCTACTCTATTGACAATGGGCTTTTTTGGCCAGTTTTGCTAATGTGACATCTAGGGGTATAACGAAATGATCGAGATATAGAGTTAGTTACATAATGTCTTATTGTTTATTTATTTATTTATAGCCTGTTTATGTTTTACTTAGCGCATTATAGATATGTTAAAGACCTACCAGCATCAGAGGTTTTTTGTTTTTTTTCCCCCTTCTAAGATATTTCCTGCCATCACGTTTGAATTGGTTGAAGAACGCAAGGTAAGGTGCCCATACTTGTAATCATATCTGCATATCATTCTCTAATCAAACAATCTTGTTGACGTTCAGTGGATGTGTTCAGGCACCTCGAACGCGAGCTGTTAAGAACGTCAGAAGACATGCCTGTTCCTCCATCATTAGGATGTGTCGAGATTATTCAGACTTTATTCTGGTATGTTAGTCCTCCACAATGCAAAAGTTTGATAAAGGATTTGATGTCAGCCCTGATGTGATATATTAGCATTATCTTTTGATAAAAGCCCTAATGATAATAGATTCTTTTTCATGCATTGTAGCCGTGCTTCGACATGATGTATGCGCATGTGAAGAGCTTGTTTTCCAATGAGATGTTGCTGACACAAATGGAGAAATGTGCCCTTATAGAAGCCCTGATACTGATCAGCAATCAGTTTAAAGACTATAACAAGCAGAAAGCCTTCCTGGAGGAACTCATGGCACCTGTTACTACACAGTGGCTGTCAGAGGAGATGAGGAGGTATGAATAGATGTTGTTGCCCAGACTGGCCTTTTCCGAGTTTATTAAACAGATGTTAAAATGAATGAATGATGTGTGATCTTTCTTTTATTTCTGTGTTGTGTAGCGTGTTATGGGATCCTGCTACCTTCTTGGCATATGTTGGTGCTGATCAGGTGATCAGTGACCCTGACACAGAGGACCAGATGGGTATCAACAGGTCACGGGTAGGTGTGCCTTAGGGCTGCACGATATATTGAAATAAAATCGTTATCGTTATATGGCTTAGTGTGATTATCAGATGATGCTCAGGCTTCGAATTAATTAAGTAAATGCACTATATTGCCAAAAGTATTGGGACACTCCTCCAAATCATTGAATTCAGGTGTTCCAATCACTTCCAGGGCCACAGGTAGGGCTGGGCGATGTATCGAATGCTTTTGTCACGCGCATTTCGTCAGTAAAGCCGGTTCCCTGATTACCGCTAAATCGCCATCACCTGCTTTCAAATGAAGCGGCATTTAATAGACAGAGCCGTAGTTCACTGATAAGGCACGCAATATCGCGTTCAATATCGATATGTATCGCCGTCGATATTGAACACGATATTGCGTGTCTTATCAGTGAACTACGGCTCTGTCTATTAAATGCCGCTTCATTTGAAAGCAGGTGATGGCGATTTAGCGGCAATCAGGGAACCGGCTTTACTGAAGAAATGCGCGTGACAAAAGCATTCGATACATCGCCCAGCCCTAGCCACAGGTGTATAAAATCAAGTACCTAGGCATGCAGACTGCTTCTACAAACATTTGTGAAAGAATGGGTCGCTCTCAGGAGCTCAGTGAATTCAAACGTGGTACCGTGATAGGTTGCCACCTGTGCAATAAGTCCATTTGTGAAATTTCCTCAGTACTAAATATTCCCTGGTCAACGGTTAGTGGTGTCATAACAAAGTGGAAGCAATTGGGAACAACAGCAACTCAGCCACATAAAATCACAGAGCGGGGTCAGCGCATGCTGAGTAGCACAGTGCGCAGAAGTCGCCAACTTTCTGCAGAGTCAATAGCTACAGACCTCCAAACTTCGTGTGGCCTTCAGATTAGCTCAAGAACAGTGCATAAAGAGCTTCATGGATCGGGATTCCATGGCCAAGCAGCTGCATCCAAGCCTTGCATCACCAAGTGCAATGCAAAGTTTTGGATTCAGTGGTGTAAAGCACACCGCCACTGAACTCTAGAGCAGTGGAGACGTGTTCTCTAGAGTGACGAATCACGCTGCTCTGTCTGGCAATCTGATGGACGAGTCTGGATTTGACGGTTGCCAGGAGAACGGTACTTGCCTGACTGCATTGTGCCAAGTGTAAAGTTTGGTGGAGGGGATTATGGTGTGGGGTTGTTTTTCAGGGGTTGGGCTTGAACCCTTAGTTCCAGTGAACTCTTAATACTTCAGCATACCAAGACATTTTGGACAATTTCATGCTTTGTGGGAACAGTTTGGGGATGGCCCCTTCCTGTTCCAACATGACTGCACACCAGTGCACAAAGCAAGGTCCATAAAGACATGGATGAGTGAGTTTGGTGTGGAGGAACTTGACTGGCCTGCACAGAGTCCTGACCTCAACCCGACAGAACACCTTTGGGATGAATTAGAGCGGAGACTGTGAGCCGGAGACTGTGAGTTTCTCGCCAACATCACTGCCTGACCTCACAAATGCGCTTCTAGAAGAATAGTCAAAAATTCCCATAAACAAACTCCTAAACCTTGTGGAAAGCCTTCCCAGAAGAGTTGAAGCTGTTATAGCTGCAAAGTTTGGGCCAACTCCATATTAAACCCTACGGATTAAGAATGGGATGTCATTAAAGTTCAAATGCACGTAAAGGCAGGCATCCCACAACTTTTGGCAATATAGTGTATATGTGATACTGGAGTGAAGTGCATTATTTACATGTGTAATTCATGATACACTATATTTTAGTGTCTCAGAGCTACTTGGTTCATTTACTGTGAATGAGACGCTGTGAGCTGCACGTGTGTTAATGAATATACAGTGCCATTACTCTGAAACCGGCAAAACCAGAAATCAAGACATAAATATTAGTATTGTAATTTCACAGTAAATATGATTAATTTTTATTACTTTTTATATTTTTGTAGTACAGTTGTATTACAATATATTTCTTTTTTCTTAAAAAAAATATTTAAAAATAATCACAATAAAATAAATAATATATCTGCAAGCAGTACAAAAGAATGGCCGCAAAGGCGGCACATTGAGTCATGCAAGCATGGCTGGGAGCTTCAGAACAACGAGTGATTAAAGACATTTTTAAATTATTTTAGTCAAAATGGCAAAAAAAATCACAAATACACTTGTAATATGAACAAATTGCTTATCACTTTTGACCAATAGGTGATGCTGTTACCAAATGAATGTAGCAGGGTCAGTGCAAGGTAACAATGACACATAAAAAGTTTGAGGTCAATACAGCATCAGAATCAGCTTTGCACCATGCCATCAAATTGGTTTGGTTGGTGGTGGTTTGGTTGGTGGTTTGGTCAATCAAAAAGCTTTTGATATCTTTTTGCCAGCATGGTCTGAATGTGTTGTGAGGCGATTTTGGACCAAGGGTCTAGGAGCAGTTTGAAAAAGTAGGAAATTCAAAAATGGCTGAGTGCAAGTTCTACCAAATATGGCATAATTGATATATTGTTCTTGGTATGACTCAAGGAATCATTACAATATGCAAAATTTTTTAATTTCATTTTAAATTTTGAATAGAAGGTCAATTTTTGACGTCATGGTCCTTATGACACATACTGATTCTTTTAATGATACATTAATCCATTTGTAAAATTCAGCATTTTACGACAAAATTTAAAATGGCTTATATAAGTAAATTTTGTATCATTCGACTCTGTATGCTGCACTGAATCAAGAGACCCATTTTAAGATTTTTGGGCTAACATACAGGGGTTAAGCAAAAACAGCCATTTTTCATATCTCCTGACCAGTAGGTGGCGCTGTGCCAAAATGCTGCATGATGTAAGCCAATTTTGGTGAAAATCTTTGAGAGTAAAAAAAAAAAAATCCTTTTTACAGACTCGTTTAACACCAAAAGGATTTCTCACTCAAAATCTTGGAGTAAAAGTAACTTTTTAGCTTTTTTTTTTCTTTCTTTCTTTTCCCCTATTCAAGTAATTTGGTGAAGCTTCCTGTTTTGTTTATTTTTTATTTTTTTCATATTGCAACATTGCAGACGAACAAAATAACCAAATATCATGCACCCCTAATGTGGCCACTTCTCAAATGAATGCATGCAGTCTAATGTGTTCACATAGCTGTTGCATTTGTTGCAGATCTTCTCAGTAGTATATGACCGTTTTCTAGACTGGTTCTTTTGTCTCTGTGCGTCTAATACAGTGTTTTCCAACCCTGTTTCTGGAGAAACATTAACAGTACACATTTTGGATGTCTCCCTTATATTCTAACGAGTTGATGAGTTAAATCAGATGTGTTTCAATAGGAAGCGTTCGAAAATATGTAGTGTTGGTGTACCTCCAGGAACAGGGTTGGAAACATTGGTCTAATAGAAGTGAATATGAGTGGCTTTGATTGGTTTGTGTCTTATGGCAGATTAGTTTTTGTGTGTACACCATACTTGGGGTTGTGAAGCGTGCTCGTTGGCCCGCTGATCCTGAGGAGGCAAAAGCAGGCGGATTTGTGGTCAGCACTACCTCTGATGGGACCCCCGTCTACAGAAACCCTTGTGCAGAGCCCCTGCAGGCCCTGCTGCCCAACCTTTTGGCCCTTGTGAGGTACATTTGGTCATTTCATTGGTACATTTGGAAATTTTGCTTCCAAATAAGACATTAGATATGTGAAAAATAATCATGGTTATCTTGTGTATATGTGCTGTTTTTCTGCTATTGTAACAGTGTTTGAAGTAGTGTCATGTTCTTCATCCTTCCAGGACCCACAACAGCTTGTTCTTGCCAGAGAACGTCAACCGGCTTAGCAAGACCTTTGCCAGAGTTTATGATATTATGGATATGGAGAAGAATTCTGTTTTAGGTAGGTTTCTGATTTGTCCTGTCCGGATATAAACACCATTATTTACGTTTTGCTGTTACTGGTTGATTCCAGTCACATATATATTGCGATTTATACAATGTAGGTTGTGTCAAAGCAGCTTCCCAGTAATAAACAGGAAAGTAACAGTTACTGTTGCAGATTTCATCAATTACGAAACACGTTCAATTCAGCTGTAAAGCAGCTCTACAAAAGACAATACTATCATTATTCAGTTATTATTGAATAATTATTATTCAAATTTCAGGTTTGGTATTATTTGAATTTTAACGATTCTGATTCCAATTCTGATTCTGCTTATCGATTCCTAATTTAGATTTGAAAAAAAAAACGTTGATATCAAGTCTTATTGCAAAACATATCATTGTAGCTGAATAACATGAACAAATGTCAACAGGCTAAAGAACACTTACACAAGGAACATTTGTCTATAGTTTAAAAATACCATAGCAAAAACAACCAGCCGAAGAAATATAAATTTCAAGCATTATTAAAGACAAGAAAACACTTAATTAAAACGGAACTAATAAACAATATTGCAATCGTACAAATAAAATACAACAGAACAATGATACGATTGAAATAAAGTGTTTTAATATTTTCAGGTATTCAGGTACAGAAACGAATCAAATGTAAAATAACACTGCTTTTTTAAAATAAAATATACATTACAAATATAGCTAAAGTTATTCAGTCAAGAACATCGAGGGAATTTTCTTTGTCTTTTGTTGTTTGATTAGTGTTATTATAGAGATGCTTTAAGAGATGCACGGTGCTTTCACTTTAAGAGATGCACGGATCCAATATACTGTTACACATGAGTTTTGTCATCTGTTTACTTTTACTTAAGATATAACCGACTGTGTTTACGAGGATAGTTTGATGTGTGTATTTGTCCGTTCATGTGCAAAAAGTTGAAGAGAACTCCGTTCAGTATCGTGCACTATACAGTATGAGAGGCTGCTTTCTGTGCACACGTTTTGGATGAATTGATATTACTGAACATTAATTGTCTTTTAAACACCAAACCCCAGTTATCTCAAAGAAATGACTCCTGTTTTTTCCTACAGGAATTCCTCAACCAGTTTTAGATTCCTACGACTCTCCAGTGTACAGAAACATTGTTGAACGCATGCAAGGCTTCTTCTCTTCACTCTACGAAAACTGGTTGGAACAATCAAGTTTAATGATTGATTTTCTTTTTTATTTTTGTTTAATAGAATAAACTCTACTCCAGTCTCACTTTCCCAATCCTTTTTACCCTTTTCTCCTTTTCTCATTTTCTTTTTAAAGTTACCAAGTGCTTGGGAATACTGGTCCCTGCTTGCAACAAGACTTTTATGCAATAGAAGGCTTGGCAGAGCAGATCGTTGGTTCTGCCTTCATCCATCTAGACAGCGTTCCAGACCACAGGCTCCGTCCCCTAGTCCATATCCTTTGTATCATATATATGTTTTTTGCTATTAGTTAAATATACTTGTACTCAAAAGTAGAGCTGCACAATTGATCCCTAAAAGATCGCAATCTCGATTTAAATAACCACACAATCTTATTCCTAAATATCCATGATTCGGCTGTATGATCACAGTGAACATTCAGATCTGACCCAGAGAGAGCAGTTGTCATGAATAGGTACAGCTTCACAAACAGTCTTTTCAACCACACAGTATCATTATTTATGTGTGGTATTATTATTTAGGTGCTCTGTGTTTACCCATCTGTCATTTTCAGACTTTGTAAGTGACATCAATAATGTAATTAGATTTGGATTCCTGTGATCATTGACTCATGAATGAAGGGTACAGTGTGTTTTTGTTGTTTTCCTTAACGTCTTTCACGTCTGTTCATGAAGCAGCTGGTCATGTCCTGTCCTCATGAATACTATGACAGCCTTCTCTGTCCTTTGCTGGGTCCATTATTTGCCTATCTACAGCAGGTAAACTTCACATCACACCCAATATCTGGGGGGAAGACCTAAAATGGTTAGGGCAACTACTTGATAATTACTGCAATTCTGAGAAAAATGTATAATAAAAATTAATAATAACTAAGTTCAAATATGATTTTACAATTATAACCATCACATTGTGAAGGTATTTAAAGCCATTTTATAAAAAGTTACTTGAAAAGACATTAACATGGCTATAGGGCAACTATTGCTATTGTATGAATGATTGGTAAATTTTTAATAGTAAAAATGATTTTATAAATCTGTGTAAAATCTTATGATTATGAAGGTATTTTAAAACGCAATTTAAAATCCCATCTCATTATTATGAAGGTGTTTAAGCAATTTTTTTTTTTAAATATACACACCAATTCAGAATGTATGTTAATAAAAAACTTAATGAGGACTATGAACTTACAAAAAATATAGTAAGCAAAATGGTAGACTGCACAGCAACTATATTTGCATTGGTATGAAAACATTTTTCATTCGAAACGTAAAAACTAAACAAAAAACAATATTTAAATAGCTAAATGAGCCATTTAAATAGGGTTTTGTTTGTTATATTAACTGTGACTGTCTATATTATTATTTCTTGTTTTATGTTGCATTTCTCATTGTCTAAAAACACTTGAAACAAAGTAAAATTGTTAGAACAGCTGCTGACCACTACTGTATTACAGTAATAATCACTGAGAATAAATTGCTATATATAATATAATGCAGACTGTATAAGAAATACGCATGAAAAAAAATAAGAGATGTGCATGACTTGAGTCGTCGTAATTGAGTTAACTTTTAATGGAGTAATATTAAATCAGTGTTCTCACTTAAGTGATATTATCTTGTGAATACCTGCAGAAAGCACAATAAAAAGAGCTTTTAAAGAGCACATCAAATAATGAAAGAAATTTATTTTTACTAACTATTTGTGCAAAAATTTTCATATTTCAATACTTTTTTTTTTTTTTTTGCAATTGTAACTGCAGTTTAAAGCATTTATTCCACCACCGAGATACAACTAAATGACTGAAATTCAACTAAATGTCACTTCAGATGCAGATTAAAGATGTTTTGTTGATACTGATTTCATTTGATTGACAGAGAGTGTCTTAGTATTCTAATTCAATGTATTGATTTAAAGTGAATTTCAAATAAAAGATCATGTGTACTTCTAATGAGGTTAGGAACAATTGCCTTTATGAAGGTAAAGATGCTCCTGAAATTTAATGGAGCATAATCGTCCCTTTAATGGAAATTTTCCATTTCCATTAATGTGGTGCTGCTGTGAAACTAACCATCGCTAGAAACAAATATGCACATTTTTGGAAATCAGGTTTCCATGACAGGCTTATTCCAGCCAAGGTGTTAATATCAACAAAAAACTATAAAATATATTGAGATATATAGAATTATCATTCTGTTTTCAATATTGCACACTCCTACTATGAAGTTTGAAGGATGCACAGACTGTTTCACTTCACTGTTTTACATCATTCAGTAATTTTTGGTGACTTGAAACAACCAATATTGCTTGCAGCACAGGATATTGTTTGCCTAATTTTTTTTTTTTTTTTTTTTTTTGAAAATAGAGACTGAGCTTTCGGTGGCAGGTCATCAACCAAAGGACCAGTCTATGGTAAGATATTTGAGTGTTGGATAATGCTATAAATATTTGTGTACAGTTCTGACAATTTTAACACTGCTTTCTTCTCACACTTCTTTGTGTGATACCTCTGCCTCGGGTGTATGTGTGTGTTCGAGATTAAAAGAGTCACTGACATGAATTTTCTATTCTCTGGAAGACCAGACTGAAGCCCCATTCACACAGCCAGTGTCTTTGCTTGTCACTTGTCTCAGTACTTCAAGTCACTTGTGACGATTCCTAGTGCTGTCACTTTAATGTTATTGGTAGACTGCATGTCTAGACATATCTTTTAATAAATGCAATCACAGATGATGTGAAATAAGATATTCCAATTTGTCGTGGAATTAGTTTTCTTGTAAATAAAGAAGAAACATTCTGCTTTTTAGCATCTGAATGATCTTGTCAAAATACCATTCAAACTCACTAATAGTGCCAAAAGGTTCCAAAACATCATTCAGATTTTCTTGTCCGTAATAATAAACATTTTGCAGAGGTAACTGTTTTAATATCAACTGCATCAGCGCTGCTCCTTGCAAATGTATAGAGACTGCCGACAGGTTTGTTATTTTTTTTTTTTTTTTTTTTTTTTTTTTTTTTGGTTATCTGTTTCACACGGCTGTATGTCACAGTACAGAAGATCTGTCACTACTACGGTTTCATTCTGACTCAAGCCAACATAATAGTAATTTTTAATTCAAGATCAGTATAGCCATCTTAAGTCAGCATAATATGTTTAAATACAGCATTAGAATGTTGGTTTTCTCAAGTCAGCTTCGGTTACAGAAGTACAATCCAAAATTCACTGCATTTAGATCTCCAAAGATTAAGCATGTCATGAACACGCCAAAGCGAACAAGGCATTGTTATGCAACATGCTACAATGGACGCTTCAAAACCATACAGCAGCATCAAACACCCATTCAGTACTGCCAACATAAAGATATTGTTAGTAGGGCTGTTGATTTAGTTATGGGAAAAAATCATGCGTTAAAGTTAATGCATTTAATGCACTCGACCCGCCCCAGACCTATGTACTTTGTCATACATTTCATAAAGTTGACTGGTGATGAACATGAGGCATGCCAAAAACTCACTGCGTGATGGAACCTATAGAATGCAATTAAATGCCCCTAAAATTCAAGATATCATGGTAAAAATGCCCTTGTATGAGTTTTTGTCTTATATTTATATCATGATGTAGTTAGGCAATATCGCGCAGTATCGTGAGTGCTGTTTTTGTCCTGAATAGCATGAGTGCAATGTGATATTGATTTTATACATCAGTTTAATAAATAAGTTAATATATTGTGTTATATTTTAGACAATAATATTCTGTCTCAATTTTGCCAATTAAAATATTACTTATAAAGCCAGAGCAGAACTGTTGTGCATCTCCGAGCAACACACAGTGGTGTTTCCTTTCTGAATGAATCAGAGTTTTGAACAAATCAATCGGGTGAACCAATGATTCAATGGCCCATTCATAAAGAGTCAATTACTTCATTCCTGAATGAATCAGCTGTTTGAACAAATCAAATGAGTGTCATTTCACAAAAAAAAAAAACATCATATTTCCATATATAAAGGTATAATTCACCAAAATTGAAAATTCTGTCATCATTTACTCACCCTCATGGCCTCGTGGTCGTAGCAAATCAAATGTTGAATCGAATAAATTATTATTATTTTTTCTAGAGCTACTTTTTGAAATGTCTATTTGCTGCTTTTCTCATTTAACACAATAATGACTTAAAGTTATCTTTTGGGGGTTAATTCGTTTATTTGCCACACTGTGTAATTAATTACATTAAAAACTTGAATCGCTTGACAGCCCTAATTGTAAGTTTAAATAGAATATCTGTATGTTAGCTTTCTCAAGTCAACATTATTATTAATACCGTTGTTATATTACTAATTATTATTTTTTTTTAGTGCTCAGGAGGAGGATGAGGCCTATGAGGAGAACCATGTGACTCAGGAAATGGTGGAGGAGCAGTTGTTGCGGTTGGTCACGCGAGAGGTCATTGACCTTCTAAGTGAGTTTCCCTTATGCATGTGAAGCCTTTCAACTTTGCTTCACTTTTTTAATACAAAAGAAAAAAAAAAAAACTTTAAATGTGTTTCAGGTGTGACTTGCATTACAAGAAAATGTCCAGAGCTATCTGCAAACAAAGAGGACGCAGATGGTGAGTTAATGATCACGTTCTCCCTGTATCTCTGTTCATTATTGAACTAATAAGGTAATTTAACAAAACACAAAATAGTTCATTGCCTCTTGCCATTGTCTGTAGAGATTTTAGTTTGAGCTCAGTTATAAGGATAGAAAGAGAAAACCATTTAATATTTGCTTTAAGGACACAATTACAGAATTTAATCAGCATTAGGTACAGTATTGTGCAAATGTTTATGGTATATATATATATATAAAAATCTATAAAGTGAGAATCCTTTTGAAAGTATGGGCATGTACGTAAACTGCGATGATTGACATTGTGGTAACCATGGCAACGCTATGCCATCTCACGTGTTTGGTATCTGCTATTCTGACCAAAGAAATATTACAGCAACAAAAGACTTGTTATATTCAGCAATTTTAACTAAAGCACAGTTGACGGAGGCATTATGTTTTGCTTATGCTTAAAGGCTGCTTCACAGAGCAGCTCTCGCAGTGTTGCCATGTCCACTTATTATAAGCGTTTTTGGTCTTGTTTAAGCTGGCTCATAAAGCTATCGAGTTTATAGAGTTATTAAAGTGAGCCGGTGCTGGTCATGATATCAGCATTATTTTCAGCATAAAGCATTTGGATTTATTTGTTTATTTTGAGCTTGTTCTTCTTTGTTGTTTATCTAACTACATCTGGCAACACGAATGAGGCTTGTACCACTTTCCCTGTGATTTCTTGCACCGCACATAAAGAAGTTTGGTTCCGTACACACTGCGCAGAATTTTTGTAAATGTGGTTGTCACTACCTGTATTTCTTGGGAGTTAATTGGGTTGTAGAATGCTAAAAGGTGAATTGACAACCAAATTTAGCTGTGTGTTTTTTTAATTAATTTTGTACTATTATGTGGTCCAGAGTGAATAACACTGCATCACAATAAATGTGGCTTTCTGCTGCTTTGAGGAGACATCAGATTGTGAGCAATTCATTTGCAACTCTGATTAATGCACACTTGCTCATGCTTTTATGCGTGTTTGGAGTGTGCAATGATTTCATCATTGGCTAAAATACATGCACAGCAGTGGCGTGCAGTGATATTCTGAAATGAGGCAAAGTCATCAGTTTTTTTTTATGTTTTTTTTGTTTGTTTTTAATAAATAAAATTCTTGTCTCAGTTGCACTTAATGTTGTCACATTTTCCTGGTTAAATCAACATTTTACATTACATCAAAAAAAAAAGAAAAGAAAAAGGAAACAAAAGAAAGCAAATACAATTCTATTTTGTATTTTTACATTAAAGGGTTAGTTCACCCAAAAAAATGCAATTTCAGTCAATTAATTATTCACCTCATGTCGTTCCAAACCCATAAGACCTTCGTTTATCTTTGGAACACAAATTAAGATATTTTTTTATGAAATCCGAAAGTTTTTTTTTTTTTTTTTTTTTTTATCCCATTTATCTCATATTTTGTATTAAAGACATCGTTAAATAGTCCATGTGACTACAGTGGTTCAACCTTAATGTAATGAAGTGACGAGAATACTTTGTTGTACTCGTTATTTTTGTTTTGTTTTTGCACACAGTTTCTTCTTGTCCATGTCTCCTACACTGTTTACGTTGTGTAGACTGTGCGGAGCTTCTAGGTTCTACGTCGGAACGACAGCTCATTATTGAATGTCGTTTTGGAATGACATGAGAAAGAAAGGACAGAAATTAACAATTGAATGTAATTAACGTTCTATTTATTAAAATCAATTATAAATCTCATCAATTTAGTGTTAAGTATTTTTACATTTATTCCTAAATAACTAAAGGCAGTAACAATTTAAACAATATATTTTATTTGTGAACTGATGTTCAGCTGTTATTTTTAATAGTAAACTTATTTTCGGATCATCAGTCATCAAGCTCGGTAAACACTGTCAAGACACGAAGATGTAACCTTAATTTCACCAAGCTGATTGCTCACTAAAAACAACTCCAAACGTAATGTTGTTTTCAGGCAATAGTTTCAGACTAAACTGGTAGTTTGAAAGCCTACTGAGTACTGTGATGCAAGTTTTTTTTCCCCTCATCTTCTGTTCAGGCGACGAAGAGATGGTGTCGATGGATTCCTCACAGGGGATTCAAATTAATACACCTACAGATGAGCTCTCAGAATTGGGAAAGTGCCTTCTCCGAAGTGAGGTAACTAAACATTTCTTTGTGAGCTCCATCAGTTGAGCTCTGTGATCCGAATAAAAACCATTTTCTCACCTCCTTTTCAGGATATTTATATGAACCTCCTGACTATATGTTTTAACTCCCTTTCCTGGAAAGACACTGTAAACTGTCAACGGACTGCTGGTGTGCTCTGCTGGACTTTGCTAAAACAGGTGATGATTTTTCCTGTCTGTCCCTCGTAATAAAATGTTCAAACATATACAGTTCACCGCAATATTTCTGTCAGTCTGCAATGAGATTAGAATTGAATTCTAAAGATGCCAACTATTTTATATTTGAATCCTTTGCCTTTTGAAAATACTTTTTGTGTGTATGTGAATGAATTCTTGTGCAGGTGCTCGGTGGTAACCTGCTCCCGGAGGCTGTGACGTGGATCTACACCAGTGTACTGAAGGGTCTACAGATGCATGGGCAACACGAAGGCTGCAGTGCTGCACTAACTCAACTGGCCTTTCTCATCTATGAGTCTCTAGTGCGTCATTCCAGCCTAGCTATCATAGCTTGCATGTTTCTCAGTGGAGTATGGGAAGCACATTTGTACATATATCAGTGCAGATCCACAGTAAAAAGTTCACTTTTTGTCAATGTTACTGGTGCCCAAAGCAGCTAAGATTAGATAAGATAGATTAAAGTGCAGCATCTAACACCAGTGTGTTATTGGTACTTCATGTACACAAAGAACAGCGATGTTAACACTACTTACAGTATTTCTGAATGCACCTTTAAATGACCGTAGTAGTGACTGAATGCATTAACAATGAAGTGACGTTTTCATTGTGATATTTCTCTACAGAGGCCTCGATATGCTGAGCTGCGTTTCGTCATGAATCAGATCCCTGATATCCAAGTTGATGCCCTGGAGCAGTTTGATCAGAAGGCCATCCAACCCGCTGTAACAAAGGCAGGAGAGAAGAAAAAGAAAGAGCAGTTTAGACGGCTCATTGCAGGCGCAGTCGGGGTATGGCCACTTTTAACATTCTTAAAAGCACATAGACAATTTTTTATTTATTAATTTTTTTTTTCCCCCATGGAATACACTTCTTTGTTCAAAAATAATCTATTTTCAAGAGGTATATAATCTCTTGTGACTTTCATTATGGCTATTGAAGTCATGCTTAATTATATTCAAACTTAAATTAAACTAAGCACATAATCAATACCTGAGATTGTCATTGAAAATACAGCTTGAATGTTCTTGTTCCCAACCGAAGCAGTGTTATGGCATTTGGAAAACTCCATTACCTTTATGATGTTCAAGGATAGATTTATGGGATCCTGCCCTTTGGAGATCCTGCCTTCCCAGTTAAATAAGGAGATGATGGTGTCAAAATACTTTTAAAGAGATTTAAAGGATTAGTTCACTTTTAAATAAACTTTTCCTGATAATTTACTCACCCCCATGTCATCCAAGATGTTCATGTCTGTCTTTCTTCAGTCGAAAAGAAATTAAAGTTTTTGATGAAAACATTCCAGGATTATTCTCCTTATAGTAGACTTCAATGGGCACCAAACAGTTGAAGGTCAAAATTAGTTTCACTGCAGCTTCAACCAAATAGTCTACAAAGTCCTGAGTAGGGAATGATATGCTACATCAGTAGCTGATGCTATAGAAATATCCTCCAGGTGTGATGATTGTCTGAAGCTGGTATAGTACAACATCAGCTCCTTTGCTGATGGTGATAACACCGCCCTCTCAGACGCCACATCATCAGGAAACCTATATAACCGAGATGTTCCCTTTCGTGGGTTCACTCGACGCTGCATCAGGAGTCACACATCCAAATTATAAAACCTGATAAGTGTGTGAAGAATGCCCAACCTGCCACCACACAAATATCTTCCAAAGGTGCACCCTTAGATAACCCCTATGAGGAAACTAGTAGATTGAGCCTGAACACCAAGATGTGAAGACAGTCCGCACACCTCACAGGCAAGAGGAACCACATCCTTTGTTTTGTAGCCACAACACCTTATTTACAACCACTGATCTGATTTAAGTGACTCTCCTGTGTGGTTGAGGTAAATAACGTGATGTGTAGCCAAGTATGATGTCCAAATTTGTGCTCTGCATTTCACCCATCCAAGTGCACACACACACCCGGAGCAGTGGGCAGCCATTTTTTGCTGCGGTGCCTGGGGAGTGATTGGGGGTTCTGTGCCTTGCTCAAGGGCCTCTCAGTTGTGGGTAATGAGAGTGGAAGAGAGCGCTTTTCATTCCCTCCCCCCACCTACATTTCCTGCCAGTACTGAGACTCGAACCCGTGACCTTCGGGTTACAAGTCTGACTACCATATTAGACTACAATAAAACCCTCACAGGACAAAGCCATGGGCAGCCTCTCATCCCCCTGCAACTGATAAGGTGAACGAGAAAATGACTGGAATTCCAAAAACTGACAGTGAAAAGTAGAACCGACCTCAGGAACATGCCCCAACATATGGTTGCAAAAATCCATATAAGATGAGCTCATCAAGAAGGCATGCAAATCACCAATTCACTTAAAGCAGGGGTGTCCAATCTCGGTCTTGGAGGGCCACTGTCCTGCTGCGTTTAGCTCCAACTTGCCTCAACAGACCTGCCTAGAAGTTTCTTGTATGCCTAGTAAGACCTTGATTAGCTGGTTTAGGTGTGTTTAATTGGGGTTGGAGCTGAATCTGCAGGACCGTGGCCCTCCAGTAGCAGTAGCAGGACAACCCTGACTTAAGTTGAATGCGTTGCTCTTAACATCCTTTAAGAGTCAGACTTCTCTCAGAAGCTAACTCCAATAGTTCCATTGTAGGCCTTGTCAAACCTTTCAAGACTACAGATACTGTAGGTCCCAAGAAGGAACACAAGCAGGGCGGAAAGGTCTTAACTGTCTCGTCACATGAAATGGGAGAAAAGCGAATGCCTCCCTAACGAAACACCCTCAATTGGTATGTGCTCGGCAGCAATTTAAACACTTAAAATCATACAGCCTCTTTGTAGAGGGAGGTCTGGCATTCAGAATGTCTGAAACCTCTGACAAGAAACCAGCCCCGCTCTAAGGCAATACAAAACATTTCCACATCCTAGGCTGGGGATGCCACACACTGCCCTGTGTGTGGCTTCTTATATCATTTACTGTTATTCCAAATTGCTCAGCTCTAACCATTCATGCAGTTCAACCAAGTAAACCTTCGCATATAATATAAACACAAAATATGAGCTTTTTTTTTATTATTCCTGGTATTTGATTTATTATACACAATTGCATTTGATTAAAGTGTTGTCATTTGATTGACAATATTTAATCAATTGGTCCATTTGTGTGTCTGCTGATAGAAACCCCTTGGACAGCAGTTCAAGAAGGAAGTACACATCCGAAACCTTCCATCTCTGTTTAAGAAGCCAAAGCCTACGAAAGATGTGCTGGAGAACACTGATTCTGCAGGTCTGATCGCTCTGTTCTCTCCTGACCGTGACAATTGCTGAGGGAACCTCACTACTCTTGTGTGTAGTACAGTATCCAGTCTGAAAGTCCTTTTTATGGATGGATGGTTTATTGATATGAGGAAAGACAGCAAGGACATTTGTGTTTCGTCATTTGGGTGTACATTGTTTCTCTTCTTTTGTATGGATCTGTGTAATGGATCTGTATAATTGTTATTTAAAGAATAATAAAAAATCTTGCTGTCAGAGCTCCACATTTGGGGAAAAAAACCTTAAAAAAAAGATTGTCTTGTTAATTATACATTATCAAATCTGTTCTGGAGATCTGATGTGCAAAACCAGCATCCAGCACTACATTCCAATAGGAAACAATGAGCTATTTTTAAATAAATGACAAACTCGACACTAATTTGACATGTCTGTGTACAGATTATGTAAAAAGTGTTGTGATTTATACTCTGCAGTTTTTAATAAATGTATACCTGGACAGTTTTCAGTGATTGAATGGACTCTTTTCTCAGTTGTGAAAAAAGGTAAAGTCTACATAAAATATGTATGTATGTATGTATGTATGTATGCATGTATGCATGTATGCATGTATGCATGCATGCATGCATGCGGGCTGTCAAACGATTAATCGTGATTAATCGCATACAAAATAAAAGTTTGAGTTTGCCTAATATATGTGGGTGTACTGTGTGTAATTATTATGTATATATAAATACAAACACATTCATGTATATATTTGAGTAATATTTACAAGTATATGTATTTATATTTTTATATAATTTATATTATATATATAAATAAAAATATTTTGTACATAAATAACATATTTCTCTTAAATATATACATTAATTTGTGTGTATTTATATAGACGTAATAATTACAATACACCCACATATATTATGCAAACTTTTATTTTGTATACGATTAATCGCGATTAATCGTTTGACAGCCTATATATATATATATATATATTTATAATCTCACACACACAGTGTCCTCCACTAATATTGGCATCTTTGGTAAATATGAGCAAAGGTGGCTGTGAAAATAAATCTGCATTGTTTATCCTTTTGCTCTATCATTCAAAACATTCACAAAATTCTAACCTTTCATCAAAGTAAAGCAACTGAAAGTGGGGGGGAAATCACATCATAAAATAAATGTTTTCCTCCAATACATGTTGGCCACAATTATTGGAACCCCTAGAAATTCTTAGGAGTAAAATATCTCTGAAGTTTCCCATTCATACTTCACCAGGGTGATCATGAACATGAAATTGTCCAGCCATGAATATAAACATGAGGAAACACAAAGGCCAAATTCCCGTAATCATTCTTCACAATGAGTAAAACCAAAGAATATAGTTCTGATGTACAGCAAAAGATTGTTGAGCTTCACAAAATAGAAAGTGGCTGTAAGAAAAGAGCTAAAGCATTAAAAAATCCCCATTTCCACCATCAGGGCAAGGATTAAGAAGTTCCAATCAACTAATGATGTTACAAATCTGCCTGGAAGAGGACGTGTGTCTAAATCGTCCTAATGTGATGTGAGGAGGAGAGTTTTGACTCCAAGGATCACAGCTGGAGAATTGCAGAGATTAGTTGAGTCTTGAGTCTCAGAAAGCCTAAAAAAAGATCAAACAGCACCTACATCCCCACAAGTTGTTCGGGAGGCTTTTAAGAAAAATCCTCCTCGCTCAACCAAAAACAAACTCCAGGATATTCAGTGTCAGACACGACTGGAACTTCAGACAGGACTGGCTTCTATGGTCAGACAAAACTAAAAAAAGAGCTTTTTGGCAGCAAACCCACCTGATGGGTTTGGTGCACACATGGATAAAAAGTACCCCATGTCCACGGTTAAGTATACTGCTGGATCTTTAATGCTGTGTTTATTTTTCTGCTGGAGGTCCTGGACATCTTGTTCAGATACTTGGTTTCATGGATTCTATCAAATACCAACAGATGATAAATCAAAACCTGACCACTTCTGCTAGAAATCCAACAATGGGCCGTGGTTGGATCTTCCATCAGGACAATGATCCAAAACAAACATAAAAATGTGTCACTGAGCACAAAAAGAAGCTTCTGCCATGACCATCCCAGTCCCCTGACTTGAACCCCAAAGAAAATGAGTGGAGTGAACTGAAGAGAAGAAGCACCAACATGGAGCTGGGAATCTGATCTGGAGAGATTCTGCATGAAGGAATGGTCTCTGATCTCTTGTCAGTTGTTCTCTAAATTCATCAGGCATTATAGGTGAAGACTCAGAGCTGTTATCTTGGGAAAAGAATGTTACAATAATTGGGTGCCAATAATTGTGGCCAACGTGAACTAGAAAAAAACATTTCTTTCATAATGACATTTTTCCCCCATTTTCAGTTGTTTTTACTTAAATGAAAGCTTAGAATTTTGTGATTTTTTTTTTAATGAAAGATCAAAAGGATAAACAATGCAGTTTTTTTTTTCCACAGCCACCTTTGCTCATGTTTACCAAGGGTGGCAATGTTAGTGGAGGGCACTGTGTGTGTGTGTATATATATATATATATATATATATATATATATATATATATATATATATATATATATATATATATATATATATATATATATATATATATATATATATATAATATATTATATATATATATTATATATAATATATTATATATATATATTATATATATATATTATATATATATATTATATATATATATTATATATATATAATATATATATTATATATATATATAATATATATATATAATATATTATATATACACACATATATATACACAGTGGGTACGGAAAGTATTCAGACCCCCTTAAATTTTTCACTCTGTTATATTGCAGCCATTTGTTAAAATCATTTGTTCATTTTTTTTCCTCATTAATGTACGCACAGCACCCCATATTGACAGAAAAACACAGAATTGTTGACATTTTTACAGATTTATTAAAAAAGAAAAACTGAAATATCACATGGTCCTAAGTATTCAGACCCTTTGCTGTGACACTCATATATTTAACTCAGGTGCTGTCCATTTCTTCTGATCATTCTTGAGATGGTTCTACACCTTCATTTGAGTCCAGCTGTGTTTGATTATACTGATTGGACTTGATTAGGAAAGCCACACACCTGTCTATATAAGACCTTACAGCTCACAGTGCAGGTCAAATGAGAATCATGAGGTCAAAAGAACTGCCTGAAGAGCTCAGAGACAGAATTGTGGCAAGGCACAGATCTGGCCAAGATTACAAAAGCATTTCTGCTGCTTTTAAGGTTTCTAAGAGCACAATGGCTTCCATAATCCTTAAATGGAAGACGTTTGGGACGACCAGAACCCTTCCTAGAGCTGGCCGAACCAAAACTGAGCTATCGGGGGAGAAGAGCCTTGGTGAGAGAGGTAAAGAAGAACCCAAAGATCACTGAGGCTGAGCTCCAGAGATGCAGTCGGGAGATGGGAGAAAGCTGTAGAAAGTCAACCATCACTGCAGCCCTCCACCAGTCGGGGCTTTATGGCAGAGTGGCCTGACGGAAGCTTCTCCTCAGTGCAAGACACATGAAAGCCTGCATGGAGATTGCTAAGATGGTGAGAAATAAGATTCTCTGGTCTGATGAGACCAAGATAGAATTTTGGCGGTATGTGTGGAGAAAACCAGGCACTGCTCATCACCTGTCCAATACAGTACCAACAGTGAAGCATGGTGGTGGCAGCATCATGCTGTGGGGGTGTTTTTCAGCGGCAGGCACAGGACGACTGGTTGCAATCGAGGGAAAGATGAATGCGGCCAAGTACAGGGATATCCTGGACAAAAACATTCTCCAGAATGCTCAGGACCTCAGACTGGGCGGAAGGTTTACCTTCCAACAAGACAATGACCCTAAGCACACAGCTAAAATAACGAAGGAGTGGCTTCACAACACCTCCGTGACTGTTGGCCCAGCCAGAGCCCTGACTTAAACCAAATTGAGCATCTCTGGAGAGACCTAAAAATGGCTGTCCACCAACGTTTACCATCCAACCTGACAGAACTGGAGAGGATCTGCAAGGAGGAATGGCAGAGGATGATTCTCATGTGCTCTGACATGCACTGTGAGCTGTAAGGTCTTATATAGACAGGTGTGTTGCTTTCCTAATCAAGTCCAATCAGTATAATCAAATACAGCTGGACTCAAATGAAGGTGTAGAACCATCTCAAGGATGATCAGAAGAAATGGACAGCACCCGAGTTAAATATATGAGTGTCACAGCAAAGGGTCTGAATACTTAGGACCATGTGATATTTCAGTTTTTCTTTTTTAATAAATCTGCAAAAATGTCAACAATTCTGTGTTTTTCTGTCAATATGGGGTGCTGTGTGTACATTAATGAGGGGAAAAAAATGAACTTAAATGATTTTGGCAAATGGCTGCAATATAACAAAGAGTGAAAAATTTAAAGGGGTCTGAATACTTTCCGTACCCACTGTATATATAGGTGCATCTCTATAAATTAGAATGTCACGAAAAAGTAATTTTTCTGTAATTTAATCCAAAAAGTAAAACTTAAATATATTCTAGAATTATTAAACATAAAATTAAAAGCTCATCAACATCAAAAAATCAGTATCTCAAATTATTAGAATATTTAAATTCAAGTTCTATTAAATTACCATTCTCAGGGTATAAATACTGGGTTTAGGTCAGCAATCCCAACAGCAGTCAGGGGGAAGTCTGCTGACTTGACAGTTGTCCAGAAGACGATCATCAAGACCCTCTACAATGAGGGTAAGCCACAGAGGGTCACTGCTGGAAGAGCTGGCTGTTCGCAGAGTGCTGTGCCAAAGCATATTCATGGAAAGTTGAGTGGAAGAAAAAAGTGTGGTAGGAAAAGGTGTACTAGTGAAAGGAATGACTGCAGGCTTGAGAAAATTGTCAGACGAAGCCGATATAAGAACTTAGGAGAGCTTCAAAAGGAGTGGACTGAAGCTGGAGTCAGTGCATCAAGAGCCACCACACACAGACGTCTTCAGGAAATGGGCTACAACTGTCACATTCCACGTACCAAGCCACTTCTGAACCAAAGACAACGTCAGAAGCGTCTTACCTGGGCTAAGGAGAAAAAGAACTGGACTGTTGCTCAGTGGTCCAAAGTCCTCTTTTCAGATGAAAGTAAATTTTGCATTTCATGTGGAAATCAGGGTCCCAGAGTCTGGAGGAAGAGGCACAGAAACCATGTTGCTTGAACTCCAGTGTGAAGTTTCCACAGTCAGTGATGATTTAGGCTGCCATGTCATCTGCTGATGTTGGTCCACTGTGTTTTCTGAAGTCCACAGTCAACGCAGCCATCTACCAGGACATTTTAGAGCACTTCATGCTTCCTTCTGCTGACAAGCTTTATGGATATGCTGATTTCATTTTCCAGCAGGATTTGGCACCTGCCCACACTGCCAAAGGTACCAAAAGCTGGCCAGCAAACTCGCCTGACCTGAACCCCATAGAAACTTTTCCATGACATTCTAATTTATTAAGATGCACCTGTATATGTCAGTGCAGCTGAGCATTTAGTCTGCACAGCATAATAGATGGATAAAGACATTTCTTCACATAGAATCCATGTAATTATTTTAACACAATTAAGAATTAAATTGTTTTCCAGAGGCATTTTTTTTTTACCTTCATAAGGGCAATTTGTTCTAAGCTTATCTTGTCAAATTGTTTCATTTAAATAATAAATGCAGTTTATTGATAATAGGGCTGTAAGGACTTCCCATTGGCCCAACGACAGAATCCAGTGGCATGGGTGAACATGCAATGCCTGTATGTCTTTTACTTGTGCTTCAGTAAAATTCACTTAATTTATTACATTATTAATTTATCACTTAATTATTTATTATTTTTCCCCCTTCTTTTTTTGTGTTAATGCAAATGGCATACATTTTGCCAAAAGTGTGTATTTTCATTGAAATTTTAATATTTCACCCTAATTTCCATACATAAATCTATTTTACACTAGGTACACAAAATAGTTACACTCATGGCCTTGAAATGTCCCCATTTAAACCAATTAAAACTGCACAACTGAATCCCAGTACCATTTAAGCATAAAATCATGCTTTTTTTATACTTTAATTCTGTTAGCAAATCTTTAATTTTTTATAAAATTTTTAAATTATTTTCTACCAGATGGCGCTATTTCTCAGGTTTGGCCTTTGGAGTAAACTCTTTCTTCTTCCTGTTTTCTGTTTCTGTTGTATTATAGAGCATCGCAGGCTAGTTGAATAAATGATGCAGCTGTTAATTGTGTGGGTGTGTTGGTATGTGTGTAGTGAGAAATGTGTGTATGTGAATGGTAGTTTTTGTTTGTTTGTTTGTCTTTATCTGACATAGTATATGTAAAATATATTACCCCTTTAAATATATTACCCCTTATTAAATGATTACCCCTCTCGTTTAAGTTGCTACCTGATATAATAATTCGGCACAACACTGGCCGGTCGCGGCCATGATTTGGTCATCTGAGACACATTTTGAAAATCTTAAAAGATTTGTAGTCTTTGGTCATTACTTTGACATGTTCACTGGCAGCCAATTAATGACCTTTGCGATCAAATTTTACCTCCGACACAATTCTGGCAGTGTCAGAAGGTTTGGCGCACAGTCCTGCAGTGTGACTTCTCCTACAACAAACGTCAAATTGACAAAGAGATTTCTTTGTTAGCCACCATTTCAGTCCCGCGTGTAATGCAGCTCACAGTCACTGAACATGTACGGGTTAATGATGTAAAACTCCAGATGCGCGCGTCCATTTTTAACACGTCTTGACTATCGTACAGTCTGACTTACTCTAAATGTCAGCTGAGTATGACATGAGGATCATGTTTGTACAGTCTGACAAGCAACAATCATAAAGGACTATTATAAATTGCAGTGTGCACCCGGCTTTAGACAAATGGTCTTTTACCTAACTACTTAACTAATACCTTTAAGTTGGCTGCCTTATGCTTGCTCATAACAAAAAGTGTAGTTTTCTTAGCTATGTTCAAGTCCAAATCCGAATTTATCCGATTAGAATCTGATCTAAATTATTGCCTGTCCACACTGTTCAGATCTGAATTGTCGTGTGGCGCTCGTATGTTTTCCACAATATCTGCATTGGTTTCTATGGCAATGACTTTGCTTTGGTAGGCATACACCAAAAAACAACAACAACAACAACAACATGGAGATCAAGTGATCCCATTGGCTTAAATTACTTTTAATTGTAAATTAAGTCGATTTTGAATACATGCAAGTGCAAATGCGTGTATAAACTAAGGCTAATCGGGTATGCTAGTACATAAGTTAACTTATACAGACATTAGTGGTCATTATAACGTAGTTCAAACAGCTTTATCATAACAAGATTTTGTAGGAATTGTAATCAGGCATAAAGAGAGTATGTATTAACCCTCTGGAGTCTGAGGCTGATTTGGGGCCTGGAGAAGTTTTGACATGCCCTGTTAAATGTCCAAATATTTCAGTTATAAAAAGAATGTAATGATTTTAATTTAATCACTTAATTTGTTACTTTTTATTATTATTGTTGTTATTAATTAAGAGTTTATCAAATGAAATAAATTATGTTCAGTTTGTTTTATGCACTATATAGTAAGCTATATGTTAAATTAAGATAGTTTATATGTACTTGATATAATAATTAACTTTTAGTTGATAGAGACCCGATTTCGAGGGAGGACCGGATTTGTCATGTCACCGGCACTTTGTAACAACACAAACTTGTTTCTGCAGCGACTTTAAGTTGTTTCCTATAACAACGTCTGACATGTTTACGTTTTACGTGCCGTGAGAAAGTCACATTAATCACGCAAAATCCGATTACAGACTCCACTTAATATACTAGTCATAATGATTTCAGAAGAATCCAGAATCAATCAAATATAACATTTGTCAGGTAAAAATGTATGGAGTAAACAATAAGAAGCCAATTCAGAAATGATAAATACATAACATCATTTGCTCAAAGATCAATCAAGAGATGCAGAGAGACACACAGCAGTGTGTGTGTTTTGAGTAGTTCTTGTAGCGTTTAAGTTCAGGTATTGGGTAGGATTTAGGGATGTAGAAATTAAGGTCATGCAGAATAAGGCATTAATATGTGCTTTATAAGTACTAATAAACAGCCAATATTCTAGCTAATATGCAGCTAGTTAAAAGTGAGAACTGTTCCCCATACTAAAGAGTTACCATCACTTTTCCATACCCAGAAAAGATTAAAGAGCTGTAAATATTTACTATCCAAATATTAATGGAATTTTGTTGAGCCTATTAATATGCCCCGAAGGGTTGCACCTGGTTTCGGGGCCGAGGATCAAGGATTAGACTTTAAAGAGACACCACCCACAACAGGAGAATAGAATTTAAATTTTTATATATTCATCATGATCAGTTCTACTTCTGTGAAATTGGGACCATTTTACCAATCACACAGACACATTTAAAATGATACAAAACATAAAAGGGAAAAAACAAGGAATTCTCAAGATATATCATGTAGTAAATAGACATTATTAGTGAACTTTCAGTGACTCTACCAATCATCTGAAACTAGCATCAATAAAATCCATCATTGCAATGCAGAGGTGGCACAGAAGCTGCATATAAAAGCAGTGGTAATTTCCTCAGCTATTTCTTAGTCCAGTGTTTTCTGTTTAGTCAAGTTTTAGCCAACAAAGACAGGGTTTAGATTAAGATTCAATTAGGACATTTAGGTAGCTTTTGTAAACATGCCTTAGAAAAAAAAAAAAAATCTTGAGACAAAACAATGGCACTGACATGTTCTAAAATATGCTTTCAGTTAAAATTGCTCAAACATGCAATTTAGTCTGCGACTAAAGCTTGTCACCTTGTCAATGAAACCGGGGGTAAATGTCTGAGTATTTTGTCTAGTTTTAGTCAATGAAATATTGAATAATAAAATGTACATTTGACGAAAGTGGTCCTAACTGAATTAATGTTTGTTACATATTTTGATTAAAGAAAATCAATCAATAAATATGAATCCTAAAGTTGCTAGAATTGATTGTTTTGGTGCTGTTTGCAAAAAAAAAAAAAAAAAATCACGGCATGCCCTCAGAATTTTGAAGTACTTTGGTGATATGTTTGGGGGCCTGTGCCTTACTGATAATCAAATTCTAGAAATGCCCATGTTCTCTACATTATGAAAAATCATAATTCATTCATTCATGTTTTTCTATTAAAACAACAGCAAAAAACTTAAACGATTAGTCCACTTTCAAATAAAAATCTCCTGATAATTTACTCACCCCCATGTCATCCAAGATGTCCATGTCCTTCTTTCTTCAGTCGAAAAGAAATTAAGGTTTTTGATGAAGATTTTTTTTTTTTTTTTTTTTTGATTATTCTCCTTATAGTGGACTTCAACGCAGAGCCGGCCCTCCCTATAAGCGAACTAAGCGGCTGCTTAGGGCCCCGCCGCCACCAGGGGGCCCCCAAGAGCAAATAAAATGACAGCTTGATTTTGACATTGCGCAATCTATCAGTTGCAGTTCTGGCGCATCCATCTCAATACTGTAAAACTTGACGTACATTTGCATCACATGTTACACTCACTCACAGGACACTGCGCTTATTCGCAATCACAAAACTTCATTATTTGCACGTGCTTTTAAAGCATTGCCGGTTAAACATTTCATTCGCGTGCTGTTCTTAACCAGAAGCATGCATGCACACTAAAAGCCTATCAAACAGCCTCCGATTAGTGGACTTTATCTTTTGCATCTGCAATAATACTGTCAAATACGCACAATATTTTAATAAACAGAGTTGCTTATGTCTAAAGTGTAAGTAATCAGCTGAGATAAAATCGGATACGTGTCTGTATTTTATATGCGTGCCGGTCTTAAAGAAACAGAAGCCTAAACAGTCCCTCCAGAAAAACGTGAATATGCGATCGCCTGATTTAACGCATAATCAGCCAAAGTCCGCATGTTTATGCGGGGGTCGCATTTTTTCTAATACGCTGCACTTTCGCGCATAAATTGCCGATTTCAGCAAAACATGTGGGGCTAGCATGATTTCATAATCCCTGTATTTTCGTTGCGAAAAAGTCACATATATCTTAGCAGAAAGTTGAAAAATGTTGCATTTACTTAACACAAGTAAAGCGCCATTATTTCCCCCTATTGCCATGGGAATGAAGTGACGTAATTACGCGACGTGAACATCATCTGCAAACCCCGTGGTGAAACCAGTGATACCATGATGAAGCACGCAAATCATTCACATTTGCCAACAAAAATAAGCGCAAAAGACCGCGCGAAGCAGTTTCCCGGTGTGTGACATGACAGTGGGAGCAAATTATTTTGCACTCCGTGCAACTGCGTGTTGGACCACAGACGGAAGTTTGAGCCATGTTAATTAAGGTCTGAAATAAAACAGAATGAGAACTTAAATATTCTGTGATTTAGTATGCTTGCTTATCATATGAAGTAATAAGAAATGACTCTTTACATTAAGGTAGTAGCCTAGTGAGAACAGGGTGTTGGGGAAATCACATTTTTTTTTCTCTCTTTTTCATCAAACTGCAGTTTTTGCAAGTTCCCGCAATTTCATCGCATAAAATTGCAAAAAAAAAATCCTGCATATTCTATCGCATTTTTTAAGAAAACGTGCCGCATAATCAAGGATTTTTGCCCGCAACAATCACAAAAAAAAAATCCGCGTTTTTCTGGAGGGACTGGCCTAAAGCCCCGGGTATACTTCACTTCCGGCGATCGGATGCGTCTCGCGCGCAGTCGCGTCCGCGCGTCCTTCAAATGCCTTGTCCAAATACCCACACACTTGCGGTATTGGCCACTTGAGAGCTCGCACATGCGAGTAAGTGCGCAAGACTGTCCCCAAGTGCAGTGCCCTTATAGTGCACACTAAACCCACACTACTTTGAATACCGCTTCTGAGCACTATTCGAGGCTAAGTGTATCCCATCATGCATGTTTGAAACCTCACATGCCCCGAAATCATAAGATATCAAGGAAAACATACGACTGCAAGCATAAGCGTAATTTGCGGGTGGGACATGTCCCCACCATAGGTCCCCACCACTTTTTGAAACATCTCGCGGCATCTCGCGGATATCTAATACAAAATAAACACCTCTAGTTGATTATCAGTTTGTGTTAATAATAGGCGATGTGGCGCTGGGATGTGTTGTTTTTGAAATCATGTTGAGTGCTCGTTGTCGCTGTTATCCGAGGCGCAACAGTGTTCTCTCGTTCTCTTGGCGCTCGTTCACATTGCGCAGTCTTCACACGGACGAGCGCTTCAATCTATGAATAGAGAGTTGCAGAGACTCTCTATTCGTTACGTCGAAATCACAAAACAAAATACACATAAACGTGTCCTTGCTCTTAATATACAATCACTGATGAACATCTTTGGTTTTAATGAGAAAAAAAAAAAAATCATTCATGGTTGGATTAGAAACCAGAACCTCTTGCACGCTAAACGAAAATACTGCCATTCGTCCATCAGGACATTCGATTACCGAGAGCGGATCCTCCTATTTATTAACTATCGAGACTAACAATATATTGTACTATAGCAGATGTAAGGAGGAAACTATCATATTAATTTTAATATCATATTATTATTATTATTATTGTAATAATACAATACCCCCCCCCCCCCATACACATTCCTGTCCCACCCACATTTTAAAGCAAAATTACGCCACTGACTGCAAGTTAAATTAATTAATACATATAATTTGGTAGTAAAATATAAAGTGTTGCGCATTTTATTGATGCAAAGATAAGTGGGATATGTGTATTTTGTACATCATTTGCAACTGCTTTTTATTCAGTTTAATTTTTATTAAGCAGGATTGGAGAAGAAAAATAGTGCATCCACCATTGCAATATAGTTTAGAAGATACACCAAGAGAACAGAAATCAAAAACGATGGAGAAAGCATGCTTCTGAGTAATAGTATGCTGCCCTTGTCCTTAAAGGGATAGTTCAAAATTCAGATGAAAAAAAATTTCAGATGAAAATTCTGTCATCATTAATTTTACTCACTCTCATATTGTTCCAAACCTGTATTAATTTCTTTCTTCTGCTGAACACAAAATAAAATATTTTGAAGGATGTGGGCAGTGGCGGCTGGTGCAAAAAGGCACAATTAAGAAATAGAATTAATAGAAATGCATTAATAGGCTAATTGTTAAATAATCATTTAACAAGTGATATAATAATGTATCATTACTAATCTAAAACATGGAAAATTCTGTATTTAAGGCATGCATAGGACTGGGATCTAAAAAAAAATAAATAATCTGTATTTAATTAAAAAAAAAATGTATTTCATATCCTGCCCAATATTGTCCTAGAAACAATGTTCATATTGAAGGCTATAAAAACAATCATGAACTGTGTAGTATGGATCAAATAACATTAGGCCTAGGCTATATTCTAAAATTGTAACAATGTAAAATCAAAATGTTTTTTAAAGCAGAAGTTAAATACACTCAACTAAAAAATGAAAATAAATAAAAACAAAAGAACCAATTATTATTATTTTGAATACCCTACAACAGTCACTTTACACAGTTACTGCTATAGTACAAATACACTTAGTTGTATTTTCGAAATTGTACATATGGCATAATTATGTTCGCCAACAAAAACAAATTTTCAACTACAAATATTTTTAGCAAAATGTATTTTACTCAGATTGAACGCCGTCTGTTTGGCGCGCATGCGCGCGGCGGCGCTCGTTCACGGAAGTTTGTGTTTGCTGAAGGCTCGTCCACGCCTGACTGCAAAATGGAAATATTTTCTCGACTTTCTAACATTTGCAGATGGAGAATATATCTGTGAAATGTAAATAATGGACTGAGAAAATTATTGGATGTCACTTCATCTTAAAGAAAAATATTAATGGAGGTATGTTTGTTTTCACCAATCGCTACACAAGTTAAGGTTACGTATGAAGACGAAAGCACGTTAGTGCTAGCCCTCCCGGAACCCATAGAGATTGCATTGCAGTGCCTGCAGTTCGAAAAAAAAGTTTTTTGAATGGAAGTCTATGGGAGTAGTCGGGGCAAATCTCGGCCAGACTGAAATTGCCCAAAAAGAGGCGGTACTCCACAGAGCGTGACTCGATGCTGATTGGACTATATCCAGAGCATGATCCAGAGGCAGAACAAACAGCCTAGCAGTGACAGCTAGTGTAACTTTGGTTGATGTGATTGAAAAATTCGTCCCTTTCTCACTTTGGTGGTGCGTTACCCTATTGCCCTAATGAAGAAACCGCCCCTGGATGTGGGTATAACCAAACAGTTGGTGGCTTTTTCAAAATATCTTATTTTGTGTTCAACAGAAGAAAGAAACTCATACAAATTTGGAACAATATGAGAGTGAGTAAATGATGACAGAATTTTCATTTTTGGGTGAACTATCCCTTTAATGTTAATAATATATTTATTGTTGTTATCTTCAGTTCTTACAGGTCCATCTAAACTGTTCATTTTATGTAATTATTTAAGTATTTATTTTAACATTGTCCATTCTATACATTTACATTTATTTTTTATATAAAAAGATACTGTTTATCATAAGTTATTTTAACCGATGGGCCCCCAAATGAAATTTTGCTTAGAGCCCCATCAAAGCTAGGGCCGGCCCTGACCATAGGTGCTCGTCTTGAACTAGCTCTCTTCTTCTTCTCTATTAGAATTCTAGCAGTGTAGACGCTGCTAAGTGCAGCCAAAGTTTGAGCTAAATTGTCATATACAATATGCTAGCGCAAGTATATAACAATTAGTTCAAACTTTGACCTGTGGAGGGCAGTAATACACTTAGCAGCGTCTACACTGCCGGAATTTGGAGCTAAACTCTGTATAATAAATAACAGCTATGTAAAATGTCCCAGGCCCAGGGCTTTTCTTGCACTTCACTCCTGTCAATTTCATTGGACTCGAGACTGGTGTGTCACACAGGTGTCTCTATTCAGCATTCACTCAACAGTCCTCATCCCGCTCCCACGGCTCTGGGCCCACCCTGCTTTCAACCACAGTAAAGTTAATAAAACTTTAATCCAGTCCCGTTGGATTGCTTTCCATCAGCTGTGGAGGTGAAGACGATAACTCCCATGATTCCACGCTCATTCACGGGCGTCATCAAGGTCTGCCTTTATTATTGTTTTGAATAAGCGACCTCTAGTTGTGAAACTTACATACTGTGCCTTTAAGAAACAAGGTAGTTATTGAACCAAAGAACTGACTAAAAAAGAATGTAATGACCTGGTTCTAACTGTTACAACCATCTTATTCGGCTTATTTTTAATTTGTTAATTTTGAACTCATTTAGGCCTCATTTATAAAACATGAATATGCAAAGATTTGATCTTATAGTGTGCATACACTAAAATCCACGCCTATGTTCATATTTACAAAAAGGTATTTGACATGGGAAAGTTCTTAGCTCCACATCAGGGTCTGAGCAGACGTACTCACTTTACTGCAGGTATTTGGAAATCTAAGCAATTCTTGCCACTCGCCGTTCTCAAGTGAAGGATTTGGATGTTGAGTTGTGCTCTTAAATTTGTTAATGACAATAATTAGGCGCCATTTACAAGATGGAAATCTGAAACCATTCAGCTGCGCCCGATTTCACGATAATTTGCGATTTATAAATTTCACTTCTGGAAGAGACGTTTATGCACGATTTCTGTGTGCACGTTTGTTCTCTGAATCACACGTACATACATTTCAGAAACGATTGTAAGATGAAATGTAGGACGGTTTCTTCGCAACATTTTATAAATGAGGCCCTGGTTCTTTGGTGCAATAACCCATCTGGGCATGCTTATTGGCTCATTTGGTGCTTTGCAAGGAGCTTGTGTGCTACTTTGAATGTGTGTCTTGCAACAAATCCAAAACTAATGTTTGATTCTGATCAACCCAAAACTAATGTTTGATTCTGTAAACCGTCTCGACTGGTTACTGGCTTAAAAGACAGTTTGTTCAAAAATATAACAATTATTCCCAGCACACTCTGTTTAAACTCCCCGGACTCTAATCAGCAGCACATATTTCCCAATCACTCTCATCAAGAACTGCATCTAAGCTCAGCACGCACACAAACACATTTGTGTTCTGGATATGTCAGTGTTTAGGCATCAGCTTAAGGCTACCTTCACCATTTACCTGTGGATACTTACCTTGTTGCTCCTTCGTCTTTATCATCGTCTTTGATCCCTGGTGTGTTCACCCCTATTGTCCAGCATCCTTGTGAGCTTATCTGTCTTGCAATACAAAGAACTGTATTTCTTAAGAAGTGTTTCCCCTGTGTGCTCCATCATTTGCTACTCACCTGCTCTTCCTGTATCTCCATTTACCTGTCAATAAATCACATCATTAAGTTCATCTTCTTCTCTAATGTCTCCTTCTCTGAGTCCTGTGACACTAATGCAAAATAATGTATTGAGCCATATTTGACCTTGAAAAAACAGTGTACTCGGGTTGAAACGCATATATCGTTCTCAAGAGTCTGTTTGAACGAAGTTCCTCAGGGTTCTGTCCTTGGACCCCTAATAGTTTTTATCTACTGTAAATTATTTTTCAGAAGCCTGTCCAGATTTAAAAAATCCAATTGTATGCAGACGATACCATGAATCACATACATGGTATAACTAGAGACTAGGTGGTGCTTAATCTTCGGTAACAACAAAAATCTCTGATTGGCTCACTCAGTGCTGTTTAATGTTAAATGTCCATAAAAGTGCATATATGTTTAATACAAGTAAAAAGAGCAGAAGTTCAATATCAACATGATATTTTAATTAATGGCAGTAAACTACAAATGATCCCAGATTTTCAATACCTTGGAATAATTTTTAACACCTGGCATTTGAAAAGCATGTTTAAGAAAGTCTTGACATCATTCTGATCAAGTTTGAAGTGATTTGGGTAAACATAACTTTACCTAGATTTCAAAGCCTATTGTAAGTGACGCACTTGTGGTAATTGGAATTGTTGTAAATACGAGTTTCCTAGTCAGAATTTAGACATGAATACCCTCTCAAGTCATATTTACTACTGGAAAACTCTGAGATCATTTTGAAAGGTTATCTGAGTTTCAGAGTTGGGTGAACCATAAACTTTAAACATGGCGGAGGGGAGAACAATTGCTGCTGTGATGCATAACCTGATATTGCTGAGTTCAACATGTTCCTGGGTCAACATTTTTGTTGATCCTGGAACAACATTTAAATCAACCAATCAGATTTGAGGGACAAGTTTACAGATTATGTCAAGTTTGGTCTTAAAATCATGAATTGGTGCTTCTACATCAGTGTTATTCATCTATCATTTCCCTCAGATTTTTGGGATAACTTATGGATAGGGGTAGGAATAGGGTTAAGACTAAATTTTCAGACTAGAATGTTGTTCCAGGATCAACAAAATATGTTGACCCAGGAACGCATCTAACTCCGCAATATCAGGACGTGCCTGCAGTATTCTTTATTAGTTTTTTCCACATCAGCTACATCGCCTTGTCTTGTTGTTAAAGTAGCGCATACAGTATTTAGCTACATATATAAATAACCATTTGAAGCACAGCTAAAATAGCTGAAATAATCAATTTGACCGAAATTCCAGAATCATCAGCAAGCTGACTATCAGTGAATGTTTCTATCGTAAACATTTGAATCATTTGGGCTTTAATAAGATTTCCTCAAGAAATAGGCCAGAATAAAGCTGCTGTCCTCCATGATTCTTATTTTTTCCAACAACAAATCACTTGAACGCGATGAGCTCGTAATCACAACTTCAGAAGTGGGAAGTAGGACATTTCTGAGCTTTACAATATATGAAGCTTGGTGTTGGTAGCATTCCCATACGATCAAAATAGCCCAAAAATTGCAAAATTATTTTGCTCCAAAAAATTAAAAATCAACATGCTAAAACATTGTCTTCTATAGGCTATTGTGGCACACTCTAATTATTTTAGTCTCATGACCATTTATCTAGCATTTAAAGCCTAGATGGCATTTCATTACCCAAAGTTTCTCATCAAATCAGTGTCAAAAATTTCCAAAAGTTCTGTTCCTACTTGTCTCACTATCATTATATCTGATCATCGTGTACCAGATTTAGTTAAGCAGAGATATATCTCACACAGCACAGGACGTCCTGCATCAAAGGTGTTTTCAAATGACGCTGCATCATAGAGTTCTGTTTAGAATAAACACAGATAAACACAATGTTATCACTCTGTAGTGCTGAAGATCTCAGGAATGTGAGCAATGTCAGAGATAGTGAAGGGCAGCTGTCTCTGTCATCAGTCTGGCTTCACACACCACAGAAGTGTCAACAGTAGGAAGTGCTGGCGTTCTCGTCGATCAAAGTGAAACTCTTGCAATCATCAATGTTAAATCATCCAAGCGGTAAATCTGCTTGTTACTTAAAGGCACAACGTAAGATTTGTAGATGAAAAAATCCAAAAACTACTAGAACAATGTTATATAATTTGTTGACATGTACTTGCATTCTTAAATGTTTCCAACGTTTAAATCCAGAGAAATTAGCAATTTTAACCAGGACATGAACTGTGTAAATGCATCGCCTGTCACTGACATCATATCCGAGCCTCGATTTCCAGATTTACTTTCAAAGAAACATGGAAACAACAAAGACGCTTTAATATATTGTGTTTTCTTAGGCAGGTGAGAAACAATGGATACATTTATCAACAAACTGATCATTGTTATACAGCTCAACACGGTTAGTCTTATTGTTTGAATTGTTTTCTTGATTTACCATGTTTTACCACGCCTCAGAGACAACACTATTCTGTCAGGTGGCTAACATTGCATAATCGGAGAGAGCTTTCTCCATCAGCCATTTTAAAATTGATTGCATGTCATTTAGCAACAGTCATTTAGACATTCTAATATCGATCTAGCTTACTGCAATGTGCAACGAGTGTCTCAACAGGTGTGACACGAGTGAGTCACGTTAACGCAACTTTCAACGCACTCAAAAGTATTTAGTATTATTGTTTTAAGCATTTAAAATAGCGCTGCGTTACCCCGTGTATGCAACGAAAAGAGCAGAAGCGGTTGACTGCAGCATAATAAAAGCCCCGATGTTCTCGAGACCGGTGTGAGTCGCAGCTGTCAGTCATTAGCATTCGCTCCCATGGGCCATGGCTCTCGGCGCGTCCTGCTTCATACCACCGTGATGATAATAAAACTTTAATAGATTTGCTCATCCGTAAACATGATTTCTGCCCGAGTCCGTTGGATTGCTTTCCATCGGCAGAGACGAAGACAACAAATCCCATGATTCCACGCTCATTCACTGCTTCATCAAGCTACGCCTTTGTTTTGAATAAGCGACCTCTAGTGGTGAAACTTACATATTGTGCCTTTAAATGGTTTTAACTACTCTGTATACACCAGTAGATCAGTTTTATTCATATTACATAATTATGCAACTTAAAAAAAAAAAAGAAAAAAAAAAAGTGTGATGTGAACAACAAAGCAGGGTTTATTAGTACAGTTGTTGAACTAAATAAAGCAAAGCCTATTGGAGTATGTTTTACAAAAAAAGATGTGTTTAACTATGTACTTACGTTCAAATGAATTGTTTGTTACAGTGTAATTATTCTATTGTATTAATGTAAAACACTTGGGCTGCTAATGAGGTGGAGACGGGTAAGGTTAGGACAGGTTTGGTGGTATGGGTAGGTTAAGGGTGGGTTAAGGGAAGGTCAACAGTATAATTATAAATGTAATTACTGATTAGATACATGCAGGTATTTTTAAAGTACAGTATAAAAACATGTATGTACACAATAAGTGCATTGTATCAAATGATTAATTTAAATGTAAGTTTGTAGAGGTTAAAGACAGTAAGTCTGTGTACTTCAAAATGTCATATTTAATGCAACTTGCTGTTTCTTTGTAATTGTTTTTGAAATTTACCAGCAATTTCTGAGTTAATTTTTTTACACCAATTTTTTTTCAGTGTATATGTGGCTCTTTGTTCTTTGTTCATTCATCACACGTATTTCATCATTATTTGTTTCTAAAAGTATCCCAGGAGATAAGACTGTTTACACTTTGCACACTGTGTGTATGGGTGTGTTTGAAACACGTCGCCCTTGCGTATCCACAACAACGCTATAAAAGACCAAAAGTTTCCAACAGACATTTCAAAGGAGTAGGACAACATTGACACAGCATCCCCAAAACACAGATCCACAATGAAGGCTTGGTTCGTTCTGTTCCTGTTGCTGCCTCTCTGCATGGGTAAGGCAGAAACTGCTTGAATTTCTTGTTTGATAAATCACATCAGATCATTTGCTGTCCGCTGAAGGTACTTTGTTGCTGAACTTGCTGAGAATAGATGAATGATGTGGATTTTTACAGCATCAGCTGATTTTTCTTTTGCACACTCTCTTTCTTTATATAACTGTGTCAAGTTTAATCGAAATATTGCATGTTACTATAGGTGCTTCTTTTCCCCCACATTCCAAAAACGGTCAGGTCATGTGAAATGGAGACACTAAATTGCTCTTAGGAGTGTGTGTGTGTTATTACAACAAAGTAATGAAAAACTACAGTGTAAATTCAAAATTTCACCATTAAGTATTTATCATTAGTATTATTCAGTATGTATGTGTATACACAGCAACATGAATGTAAAGTGTGACTGTTAAGAGTTAAAATGTAATAGTTAAGATGATAAGCGGGGAAAAAATGCCATAGTAATTTAAGATAAACACTACTGTTCAAAAGTTTGTGGTGCGTAAGATTTTTAATGCTTAACAGGAAACTTGGAATTTTTTTATTGCCTTTATAAATCATCATAAATTATCATTCAAAGGCTTAAAAACTCAAAATTCATCCTGTGAAAGCTGTTTTGAAATTGGACGTCGTGTCACAATGGAAACGGTACTTTAAACCCCTTTAGTGGCTCCAGTGTCATGTTTCATATTACACAATTTAGGGAAAGGTCTGAGATACAAGGTTCCATATTTGGTGAATGTTTTGTGATAGAAGTGATATTGTGAAAGAAATGTATTCATTTGTGACAGTAGAACAAATTCTCATAGGAAAATCAATTTTTGTGATATCAACTTCAAATTTGAAACACAACTTTGTTAGACATATGGCTTTGATTTTATAGCAATTTTGGAGACCAATTTATTTTGATATTTATTGATTTTTTTATTTGTTTATATATAGTTTAAAATATAGTACATTTACCTTACAGTAAACTTAAACTTCTATAACTTTTATTTACACTTTCATTTTTTCAGGTGTTTTCACATTAGTCTGCCAAATGCTGCTTTAAATGATTAAAGTGCTGCTTCTTTAAACTGAGCTCAACCTTAGGTCTTAGGTTATGAATTACAACTATTTAAGGTCAGATAGTAAATTTTCACATCTATGTGTCTTGTTATTTTAAAATTCTCTGATTAATAGAAAGTTTATTTGAAATAAATATATATTTTGTTTTGTAAAACAAACATTTGAACAGTATTATTTACATTAAGAATAATACATTCATGTGGCATGGTACAGTATTTATTTGGTATAATGTTGTTTAAAGTCTAAGACTTCCAGACATCCTTGTTCAGATTTGATTACAAACTAAACAAACTTAAGGTCCATTTGTCTGTTTGTGTGCAGCGGATTATAACATCGAGTGCTATGGGGAGGATTTCCTGATGGTGAGGAACATGGTGCTGTACTGCAAGAGTAAAGTTCCTCAGGCCTGCTATACCAGAGGTAAACGAGTGCACAGACTCGAGGGCGGCTTGATTCCGCATTACACAATCAGTGCAATCAGAATGAGTGGATTTCATCACAGTGTGACTTCTGCTGGAAACATCAAAGTTGTAGGGGAGATCAGGGGCAACTGTAACATTTAAAAAAAAAAATGTAGAAACACTAATATTTTCCAACAATAATAACACCATTAAAATATTTACATTGAGAAAGACTTGATCATACTATTGAGGATCATACTATTGAAGTCAGAAGTAATAGTTGAATGGAAACTGTAACTGTGACTGTAACAAATAAAAACACCTCAAAGTAATGATCCGCATCCCCGTGGTCCTCCTGTAAACTCTCAGGATCATATGTGTTTAAAGCAGAAATCCTAGGGAGAGTGTGCGCTTATAGTGCAAATATTTGCAGAAAATATTCATTAAATAAAAGGCCGCTTAAGTGTACACTTTGATTAATGTTTATTAACGCACATACTTGTAAAGCTCATTATCAGTTTAAACTAGGATGCATTTTCTTTTTATAGTAATTTACATGCAAGTAAGTGTAAACATTAAATTCAGTTTGCACTCAAGTATATTCTTTTAAAGTATATTATTTCCATAACAAGTAACTAAAGTGTACCTTTTCACAAGCATGTCATATTAAATTTTATCAAACATTTTATCGAATTTTATCTTAGTGTGTCATAACTCTCAACTGATTTTAGGACATTAATCGCATGACAGTTGCCCTTGGCCTCCTCCTACTGTAGATATTTCAAACACATCATCTGGGAAAGGAAGATAATACTGTGAAACAAATGTGAAACGTTCCAAATTTTCATGTTAAAATGTGCCCTCTCTTCCACAGAGACTGGAGAGAAAGGCTGCGTCAGCGTGGAATTCTGTAAAAGGAAAGGATGGAAATGCTGTAATGAAAACAAGTGCAACGCTTGATCTTCACACAGAGTCTGCCAACATCCAGCTTCCTTTATCCTGTCATCTTCATTTCCATTTTATAATTAACACCAATGAAACATGAAAAAAAGAGGGAAAAATCAGATAATTAGACTGAGTTTGTGCTCTTTAATGTAGATAGAAATGGTCTATGTTTACATGCATGCTTATAATACAAATGATGTTAATCATCCTGAAGAAATGATATTAGTCATCCTGAAATCAATAAATCAAGGTTCATTTGTACAGAAGAGCACAGGCAGTTTTTTGAGTCAGAGAGAAGTGATGTGCACACAACATAACCTCACTCTGTAACACTGACTGAAGCAATCACTAAAGAACATAAACATCATTCAAGGTCTGCAGTGTTTCTTGTTTACTGGTCCAAACTTCAAAGTTTACAGGCACATCAAGCTCTGTTTAATTTTTTTGCTGGCTCATACAGCTGAGGGGTCAAGGTTCGGCTGGAATGACTATGGAAAAAGTATTTTTCTTCATTGAAGGTCATTCAAAATGAGCTGCATATTACATTTCTTTTTATTATTATTATTATTTATTTTTTTGTTGTTGCAAGCAACACATATCATGAATTTTAGTTACAGCTACTTGACTGAAAATCTCAAAGGACACAAAGCACATTAACACTAATTATGATTCACGAGTTCACACTTACATACACCAATCAGGCATAACATTATGAGCACCGACAGGTGAAGTGAATCACACTGATTATCTCTTCATCACGGCACCTGTTAGTGGGTGGATATATTAGGCAGCAAGTGAACATTTTGTCCTCAAAGTTGATGTGTTAGAAGTAGGAAAAATGGGCAAGCGCAAGGATTTGAGCGAGTTTGATAAGGGCCAAATTGTGATGGCTAGACGACTGGATCAGAGCATCTCCAAAACTGCAGCTCTTGTGGGATGTTCCCGGTCTGCAGTGGTCAGTATCTATCAAAAGTGCTCCAAGGAAGGAACAGTGGGGAACCGGCGACAGGTTCATGGGCGGCCGAGACTCAGTGAAGACTGGCCCGTGTGGTCCGATCCAACAGACGAGCTGCTGTAGCTCAAACTGCTCAAGAAGTTAATGCTGGTTCTGATAGAAAGGTGTCAGAATACACAGTGCATCAGTTTGTTGTGTATGGAGCTGCAGATCAGTCAGGGTGCCCATGCTGACCCCTGTCCACCGCCGAAAGAGCCAACAGTGACACGTGAGCATCAGAACTGGACCACGGAGCAATGGAAGAAGGAGGCCTGGTCTGATGAATCACTTTTTCTTTCACATCACGTGGATGGCCGGGGGCGTGTGCGTCTCTTACCTGGGAACATATGACACCAGGATGCACTATGGGAAGAAGGCAAGCCGGCGGAGGCAGTGTGATGCTTTAGGTAATGCTGGGAAACCTTGGGTCCTGCCATCCATGTGGATGTTACTTTGACACGCACCACCCACCTAAGCATTGTTGCAGACCATGTACACACTTTCATGGAAACCGTATTCCCTGGTGGCTGTGGCATCTGTGGGATGTGCTGAACAAACAAGTCCGATCCATGGAGGACCCACCTCGTAACTTACAGAACCACAAGGATCTGCTGCTAACATCTTGGTACAGATACCACAGCACACCTTCAGGGGTCTAGTGGAGTCCATGCCTCGACGGGTCAGGGCTGTTTTGGCGGCAAAAGGGGGACCAACATAATATTGGGAAGGTGCTCTTAATGTTATGCCTGATCGGTGTATAATTAAATAGAGTAAAGGTTATGCATATTTGGTGTGCTGTCCAGGGGGAGGGCTCAAGCTTGGAATTTTGGCCTGAACTCCGAGTACTGCCCTCGGTTGTGGTTAGGATAGTTAGAACTAGAAGTGAGGAGATGGGGTGGAGGAGGGATGCTGATAAACTGTCAATGAACAGTGGTAAGTCTGCTGTATATATACCTCTTATCATTAATTGAGTTGATTAACTGCATGCACTCCTCTCATGTTAATTAGTTTAATTATTTGAACATGCTGTTTCTGAACTTAACAACAACAGTAATGGTATATATTAGGCCATAGTTATTATAATTATTGCATACATAATATTCTGTGATATCAGGTGCAGTGTGGGGTTTGAGTTTACCGTGGCTGCATCTGTACAAAGTACGATATAGTAGGTGAAAAACAGTATGTGACAAAAGAAACAGTATGTGACATAAGTACCTGATGACCTACTACTTCCGCTGAGATTTTGAAGTGTGCATACGATGGACACTTTACTATCCCATGAGGATTTGTGAAGTGACACAACTGACACTGGTAGGTCACACAAGGGTGTAACTTTGGTTTGAAAAGTGGGGGGGACACACACCCTCTAGGGGGGTCCGGGGCATGCCCCCCCGGAAGAGAATTTTTTACATTTTAAAGATAAATTCATTAATCTGGTGAACTTTGAGAGTTCAAAATAAAGAGCTCCAACCCATGTTCAGTATCCAAATTGAACAAAGAAAAAGTCATGCATTGGGTTTTACCTGAATCCACTGTTAAAAATAAATCATCCACCCGCCAAACGCCCAATGATATTCTCTGATTTAGATATCTGAACCTGATCATCCCATTACAATTGTTCACATGCCCCCCTGTAGGAAAGCTTTGTACATTTTAAATTTAAATGCATAAATCTGGTGCATTCTGAGAGCAAAATTAAGTGACTAGATCAATGAAGAAATTTGTAAACAATTTTGTGCTCTAATAGTATCTATTTATTGCTGATGGTTGGGCACATTGGTCACATACACAACATATAGTAGGCTAAATGATAGTTCATAAGTGGTCAAACATGTATAGTACACATTTAAACCATTAAAAATATGTAGCAAAAGAGGTTACCTTTGTTGAATTAATTTATTAGCAGGGGCCTGTATCCATACATCTGTATTTGTGCAACTAGTGGTCACTCTTTGACAATCCAGAAAACAGCAAATGAATAAAAATACATAATCATAAGCTGAACAATAAATAAATAAATAAACGGTGAGTATATAATTCAGCAGCACACTTTGCACAGTAATTTTATAAAATCCAAATGTTAACAAAAAGTTTAAAATTACTATTTGTATTCTTATAAAATGAAGGGGAAAAAAATAGATTAGATTTATATTTATATGTAGGCTATAGAATTATATGTATTTATATTAAAGTAAGATTAAAAGACATTTTTAAATGTATTGTGCAGCTTTTTAATGGGGCAACAATATATGATAGATACGACAGAAAAAAATATGCTATTAATAATCTTTCAGTGTGCAAAACCATAATAATATGAAACGCTTCAAAACAGCAGTAAAAACCGCTTGAAGCAATATCGAGTCAGAGCGCGCAGTTTCGCTGAGCATTATAAATGTTTGGCACAAAGAGAATCCCTGTGTACATCTGCATCTAACAGTCATGACATCGTTTAGAAACAGCATTAAACTCCAGCAAGATCAAGTTAGTTTATGCCAATCCACAGCCCTTTATCTACATATCAAGTATTATAATCGGAATAGTTTTACCGTGCTGTCGTTACTGAAAAGTTTAAAAGTTAACGATGCTTAAAAGTTAACGATGTACATATTCTTCTGTCCCTCACATGAAGCTATGGAATGGCTTCAGATGACTTTGAATATAGTACACGAAAACTTAATTGGGGCTAGTCTATTTCTTTAGCTCCATTACTCCCACTTTTGCCGTATAAAATACCTGCTCATTAGAACCTTCACTGAGCTATTTTTAGAGTGTGCACGCAACGTTCTTGGACGCGAACGCGCGCATCGACACAGACAGGCTCTCTGTGTTCTGCTCCTCCATGACGGCGTGCGGTTAAAAAAATCATAAATTAATTTGAAAGTGGGGGGGACACAAACGGGATTTTGAAAAGTGGGGGGGACATGTCCCCCCTGTCCCCAGTGGAAATTACGCCCTTGAGGTCACATGATAATGACATCATGGCAACTGTAGTAAATCCAGATTACATTCATACTACACACACATACTACGTACTTTTTTTAGCGGTCAAGAAGTAATTACTTATTCAAAATAAGTACCTACTCAAGATATTATGCGATTTCAGACGCAGCACTGGTTTGTGAAAATAAGAAAACACCTATGGTAGACTTCTGTGGAAAACAGTGGTGTTGGACTTTATACTCACACCTACTGGTGTGGATGTAGAAACACAAAAGCATTTCATGCTGAGGTTTTTGGTTACATATGCCACTGTGGAAATATGCTATACAGGCACATTTGTCGCCCATGACCAATTTATAACTAACCAAAGTGTTGAATTATAGTAGCCTGGATGCCTGCCGAACTTAGCCCCGCCCACAACATTTTGAGGTCGGGGAGTTCGGTCTGGACTCGATCCATAGAGGAGTAATTATGCCCGAACAGAAACTGTTTGGACCAATCACATTTGTCAGGGCGATGATTGACAGATTATCACCAGAAATGTAATCAGCCACGTCATCAAAGAGCACTTGGGTTGAATTAGTTTACAACAATGATGGCTGTTGTTGAAGAACTGAGATGTGTAGATTCCTCCATCGCGTCCGTTATAGAAGATATCGACAGCGCATTCATTGGCAACTACTCCGTGTATACTTATTCTTTTTACAACACCGGTAAAGATTGTTTACGCTCATCTTCTACTAGTTCCAGCATGTGTGCAGTTGAGTTCTGTTGACAACTATGCGTCGCTCAACATACATCACTTACTCTGTAGCTCTGATTGGTTGTAGGTCTATCCAATTGAGGTCTTTCCTGGATCGGTTGAAATACGCCCCCATAATCAAAGCCCAATGGAGCAGTATCAGACTCATATTCGAACTAGAATTGAGTATGACCACGTCAGGCTAGAATTATAGAGTGTTAAAGAGATAAAATGAGTAATATTCAGCTGTTCATGAGTGTACATTATTTTAACCATTTGTCAAAAGTATTTTTTTTTTAATTATTATTTAGATGTAACACATAAGTGAAAGATCTTTAAATGGATACATTTCCAAAGGCGTCTCCAGAAGAAAAAAAACAGCAGTTTTTAAAATGTTTCTTTATTTTCTAAATTCTTCAGTATTTTCTGCCCATTGGCAGGAATGCATAAGAGACAGATTGGCTCAAACTTTGTCACAAGAAAAAAAAAAAAAAAAAAGTTTTGTCTTTTCTTATTTCGTTAACATCATTGCATCATTTGCATAATCAGGATCATCATTGTGGTTTTCATAACGGTCATTCTTTTCATCAAAAAAAGTTTAGCTTTTTCTCTTCACCTTTATTCGTTGTGTATATAATCAAACACCCTGCAAACAGCAAAGCATTTGGAAGTCCAGAACTGTTCTCCAACATCGTAGACACAATCACCAGCTGGGAACCTAGACCCGGACGTTTGCATTTCTTCTCTCTCCCTGCGTATGTTTTGGAAATTAGCTCTTGGATATTAACAGATACAAAAACATCTCCTCAATGGCAAACACCAATAAATTGATATCAATGGTTTCTGTGTAGCTTCACTCTTGTGTTTTTGGATACTCTCTCAAAATACCCAAACCCTTCACCATATTACTACTTCCAACACACCATTCTTTTCAAAGGGAAATCTTCTGTGACATTCAAAAATCATTACTATAAGCAACGCTCCAATCGGCTAACCGCTTTCAGATAAACGCGTATGTTCTTGGAAGCGAAAAGCCCTGGAGTCTCCAAACAATCACTCACTTTTCTCATGGATGAAAACAAGCTCCTAAATCACTAAATAACAAGAAGCATTGCCCTTGCATTTCAGAGCACCGCCCTCCCCACAAAATAGTTATATACAAACAGGTACACCGATATATACACAAAGCCAGCCCTGAATGCAACAACAAAGATGGCAACAAAGGTCTGTGAAAGAGTGGCATACTCGCCTGCAACTTGTGTAAAGATTCTGAGAGTTTCCTTTTTGCTTTCAATGGTGTGCTGAAGTTTTAAGAGGCCAGACGTTCAGGCTAGTGGCCCCAAAAGTATTTCGATACTTAAGTCACACTAAAAATGGTCTGAATGCCATTACATTAGATGCATTAATATGAATCATCGCTTTTCTGAGGCATTTGTCAATGACTTTTCATCAGCTGGTGACTTTAGTGGATGTATCAGAGGAATCACAGAATCACATTAACTTGATCCACTAATGTTTGACAGCCACAAAGTGTCATTTTGTGAAAATGCCACTTGTATTTACTTGACACTTCCCTAACTAATGCTTTGAAATTCATACATTTTAAGTGTGACTTAAGTGTCCCACTTGACAAAAACATTAAAAACAACATGGAAGTCCGTGGACAATCTAACTAAGGCAATCTCAGTGAAAACCTTCCCACTTGCTTAAAAAACTGGAGTAGTCTACAAAGCGTACATAAAAAAAGGTATAAAAAGTTAACTGCAGACCAGCTGAGGGGCGTTCAACTCTCCGTCTACAGCGCAAATGTTGCATAAACACACCAACACCACAGAAACAATCAGGTATCATTCCATCTACCCATCTAAACATTGCTAAAGCCATCTAATCGACTATTACATCCATTTCATGCACTTTAAAATCACCTGGATCAGACACATATGAATGTGAGGCAGTTGAGTTTTGACATCCTTCAATACTGAGTATCTGAATGCTGATGTGTTGTATTATACACATCACTAGATTGTCATTCTTTCACAATAAAAAAGGAAGGAAACCCAAATGACTGTAAATGTGTATTTGTACCAGGTTTCTCAATCCCGTACGCCAATATAGCATCGCATCCTAAAATCTGAGTGTGTAAACCATGCCTTTGTACACAGAGACTGCACATACAAAGCATTTTAAGCTGGTTTGAGAGCTGTTTTAATGTCTCTTCTGGTGTAATATTGATGATTTAGGTTCTCGTTCATCAAGCAGCACTAGAGGAATCTCTGTCTCAGCAGCTGCGCTCACGTTTCTTTGATATTGATTCATTTTCTCTGAACTGCTTCATCCCGTGATATTGAAGCATGTAAAGTTCTGATTAATCCTCATGGAGCTTCTTTTTCTTCCATATTTCCATGCATTGTTGAGGGAAACAAGAAAGTACTGTAGCAGTATCATGGAACAGTTTTTGGTATCATTTGGTAATACTATGGTATCTTTTTAAGGAGCCCCTAAAGGGACATGGTGATGGTAAAAAAAAAAAAAAAAAAAAAAAATAGATGGGAGGAAAAACGCAAAGTTTCTTTTCTACATATATATAATGATACCATACTCAAAAACCATGATATTCCATCCTGTCATTGTCAAAAAGTGGCCCAATTTACCTGAATTAGCCCTATGGTATGAATAATACCATAATAATACTAAAAACAGTATTATCATGGTACTTTTTGGCGCTATTTTTGTAAGCATTACAAAAAGGAGTGGGGGAAAACATTCTTTTTTCCTTTGACTTTCTCTCTTAGACTCTCTCCAAAAAGAGTGATCCTGAGAAAATGCGAGGAAGAGGGCGATCACCCTTCAGCGGAATGAAAGAAGCGGCGACTCGCGCACATACACACTCACTCACGCACGCACATTTAAGACTCGTTTAATCTTTCGTTTCTCTCATACGATAAAAAACAAGAACATCTCAGTCCAATGAACAAAATGACAAGAAAAACAGTCCCAGAATGAAACCTAAAAACAATCCAGAGTCATTTAGATCACGGATTAAAACGGATGGTATGAATACACAGAGGAGATCTCCAGTCTGACCGAGAAAACTGAGGCAGATGTGAGGGTGGTACGGCATCTTTAGACCGGCGGGTGAGACTGAAACTGGGGGGGGGGGCTTATAAAACGGGCAGGATATCGCCATGCAGACCCCATTTTGAGGCAGGTCAGGCTTGTGTGTGTGTGTGAGTGTGTGTTTGTTGTGTTTGTTTTGAATGAAGTGTGCTGCTGTTTATGGCTATTCTTCTGTGAAAGAGGCGAGTTGAAATTCAAGGTGTCCTTGAGCATGGAGACCAGCAGAAGCAGCCTGAATCGTTGAGGTCCTTGAGTCTGACCAGTGAGCCAGGGGCACCTGCCTAGCGTCACCAGATATACATGTCCTGTAGTTTTTGGCTCAGGGACAGATGCTATGCAAGCATGCAAATCAGCTTCACATGCAGTCCACCACCAATGTTCACAAAGAGCGAGAGAACACAAATGAACATCATGTGACTTTTAAGCTTTACTCATTAAAATGGTTAGTTCATCTGAAAATGAACATCTTTCTCATGTCATTCCAATCCTGTATGAATTTCCTTCTGCAGAATACAAAAGAAGACATTCTGAAGAATGAAAGTCAAAGGGGTCCATTGTTGTTTTGGACCGTGACTATCATTGTATGGACGAAAACAGTCAAAACGTCTTCTAAACATCTTTAAAACGTCTTCCAGACATCTTCGTCTTCCAAACAACGTCATACAGGTTTGGAACAATATGAGGATGAGTGAATAAAGACATTTTTGTTCATTTTTGAGTGAACCATCTCTTTAAGTGAGGAAAAGGTTCATCCTTAATCAGGAAGAGTATTGATGTATATGCCAATAAATTGAAAACGTGTTCATTTTTATGTTGCATTTGTGTGTTGGTCTGTGTATATGAACGTGCACTTTGTTTGGATCTAAAACTGGTAAATCGCTTTCCCTCTTTTATTAATGTATCACAGTTACTAATGTGTGCATGTGTGTATTAGTGTTTGTGTGGTAGTGTGTGTGTCAGTGTAAACCTGTAGGTGTGCTAAATCTTTTCAAAGGTTTTTAACAACACATTCCAAATCTCTCACCATCCAAGTCGAAACAATGCCTCCACAACCACATCTACTGAACAAACCGTCAACGTAACAACAAACTAAGACACAAAATGAAAAGAAAATCTCGAAAGGATAAAAACTGAGGAGACCCTGCTTTTGTAATCCGACAGGAAGGCTGCAGAGACATGCTGGTGCCTTTGGCGGGGCTATCGAGCAGGCGAGAGAAGGCGTCGGACCGCCTTATAAGGGGGGGTTAAAGGGCATTCCCTCGTCACTGGGCGTCGCTGTATCATCGCTAGGCTCTAGGCTGTCCTTGGGGCTCAGGGTGCTGTCAGATAGGGGTGTGGCCTCATCTGAAGGGGGTGGAGTTTCAGCAGAGCCATCCTGCTGTCCATTAGGAGTGGCCGTGTGCAGGGGTTCGGGGGGCGTAGGAGGGGGAGTGTTGGTGTCAGGCTGGGTGCTGATGGGTAGCGAGGCTGGCACCGGCAAAGGCTCAGTAGGAGTGTGGGGGACGCTGGGTACCGACGCCAGGGTGCGAGGGGTGGAGTTGTGCAGCAGGGAATCGCCCAGGCCCAAACTGGAGTCGCTGTGCACCAAGGAAGAGGTCTTTTCCACCAGACGCCACTGCATGATGCTCGTGTCCTTGCCGCCCGTTGAAATCAGGTGACTGTCGCTGTGCATGAAGCTCACGTTTGTCACATGACTGCTGTGGGCGCTGTACTTGTGGCTTGGGGCCTGCAATTAAATAACAAAATTTCAGATAAATCTATGAAATAAGACTGCAAGAAAAAGTCACCAAAATCCAATTTTTGTGTCTCATATGTGAAGCAGATCTGTTTTTCATAACAGTGTGAACGGCACATGGAATCTGATCTTTTTGATTCTGATTTGGGCCACTTCCATATGTGGTCCTAAATCAGATACAGGTCCGATGTTTTGCAATTCGATCTCAGTCTGAACCGTCATATCTGAATTCATGCGAATTTTAAGTCACTGTTTTGTGGCTAACAGGAGTCGCTCCAAAAATTTTACAGGCCGATAGCTCTTTAGTCACTCTGTGAATATGAAAGATGGCAGCGAAGTTAGTCAGTGGAGGGACGGTGAGCTGTTATAAGTATTATGGTGACAGCTCTATAGAATAAAACTTGAAGGAAAACTACATGAGAAAAAAAAAATTGGATCTGAGCAATAAATCAGAATTGAGCACTAAGACAGTGTAAATGTAGACTTGCAGCTCAAATTCTGACAAAAAAATGTTTGGATCACCCCCTCCCCAAATATTATTTAAAACTGCAATGAAACAAAAGTAGGGAAGCTATTTTCTTCTGTATTGTAATCATATGGAAGCTTGTTTCCGCCATGAAATAAAAAGTAAAAAAGGTAATTGTGACTTTTTAATCGCACAATTCTGACTTTTTTCCTTCAAATTGCATGATATAAAGTCAAAATTGTGAGATATAAACCCACAATTTTGAGAAAAAAGTCAGAAATTTATATCATGCAATTCTGATTTTATGACTCAATTGCGAGTTTAAAAATCATGCAACTCCGACTTTATAACTCACAATTCTGAGAAAAAAATTCAGATTTGTGTGATAAAAACTTGAAAACTTTAAATTGCGAGTTTAAATCTTGTCAGAATAAAGTCAGAATTAAAAAGTCGCAATTACCTTTTTTATTTAGTGGCAGAAACAAGCTTCCATATATTATAGAGATTATTGAAAAAGATAAATATGTAGGGTGGGACTTGGTTCTATCCATCGATTGTTGATTGGATGGACGCATATCTGAATGTGAGTTTGTAGATGGTTGTAAGAAAGAGGCGGGGTTTAAACGCACTAATTGACTGGAGAAATCCGGCAGTCTGAAGTCTGTCATTTCACTGGAAGTTTGAGCTATGACATTTTGATTAATGTATAAGGTCAAAAAAAAAAAAAAAAAAAAAATGGAAACATGCACAGATGAATTGTTCACAATATAAATACTGTAACATGCATTTAGAAAATAGATGAATAGTGAATTTTCAAGCCAACTTTAAGATACATCAGTAAAGTCTTAAAGAACTTGCACATCATATCAATATTTTTTTTAAAGTCCTTGAATGAATTTGTTGTTGCTGTTAAGTGTATTGATACAAGTTAAAACAAAAAACAATGAATCAAGCTGATTTACAGATTCACACCCCTAGAAGTGGCTTGGCTTCAGATATAAAAAACAAACAAACTCTCCACATGCCATAGGGATAAACTGCTTTAAACTATGATCTGCTTTAAGGTAGTAAAGATAGTGTGACGTGACAGACCTTTGGTCTTGAGCAGGGGTACTGGAAAAGGTGCACTTTACAGAAGTCATCAGCCAGAGCGATCACCTTCCTGTTGTGAGATCGCACCAGGGCGTTGATATCTGTCCCATCTGAGCCCTCAGGCCAGACACCTGTTACACCACAAACACAGAGACTCATCAGTGCACAACATCACAACACTACAGGGTAACAGAAGAAAGATGTAACTTTTCAAGAAGGAGATATTTCCAAGAAGTGTGGAGGAACAAAACATTACATCATGTTTATTGTTTTGCCTCATTTATTTTTCAACCAAGCATCAAGTACACATTCCTAGAATGTTCTTTCTCGCATGTAAGGAGCCGTTTAAGTGAATCAGTTCATTCAAAGGTTAATTTTTACAAAATGATCATTTCAATCAAAAAAAAAAACAACAACAAACAAACAAAAAAACAACATATATACAAAAAAATCATAGATAATAGTGATGTGAAAATGTTTGCACCAGCTCTGTGATTCACCGGCATCATGTCAACAGATGAAGTAATTAAAATGACACTGTTATGATAGCTTGAATATAAAGTATATTTGAGACAATAGACTGTATAGATCTGGGTATGTGAGACTAAAGTTTGAATTAAACCCTTTTCTTTGCATGTCACATAGACATTACAGCACATAATAGCTCTTTCAGTATTATCCTGAACATTGTATAAGCATTCATTTCATGTGTCAATAGCTATGTTTCAATCCAAAGCTAAGTATTTAACTTGTGAGCAAATTTGGAATATCGCATAAAACGTTGGCAAATAAAGCAGTGTTTCCATCCAGCGAGTCAAAGAGAACAAAAACATCACTTCCTGATAAACTGATACTAAATATATCATAATATAAGAAAAATGGAAGTTGCTGCAGTAGAAGCCACTGTACATAATATAAATTATTTGCACCCCGAGTGTGCAGACGAAACGCAATAAACACTCTTGCATTCAGATGCTTGCGAACACAATAGAGTGAGGTGCTTCTGGGAGGGAATTAAAGGGATAGTTCACCCAAAAATGAAAATTTGATGTTTATCTGCTTACCCCCAGTGCATCCAAGATGTAGATGACTTTTTTTCTTCAGTCGAACGCAAATTATGATTTTTAACTGCAACCGCTGCCGTCTGTCAGTCAAATAATAGCAGTGATTGGGAACTTCAACTATAACAGTAAATAAAACTTGCTTAGACAAATCCAAATTAAACCCTGCGGCTCGTGACGACACATTAATGTCCTAAGACACGAAACGATCGGTTTGTGCGAGAAACCGAACAGTATTTATATAATTTTTTACCTCTAATACACCACTATGTCCAACTTCGTTCAGCTTCCGGCTATTGAGGTCGGATCGCGCTCTGACAACGGAAGTGATGTCTCGCGCTCATTGAAGTATATGGGCGAGACATCACTTCTGTCAACAGAACGCGTTTTTTGACCTCACTAACAGGAAGCTGAACGAAGTTGGACATAGTGGTGTATTAGAGGTAAAAATTATATAAATACTGTTCAGTTTCTCGCACAAACCGATCGTTTCGTGTCTTAGGACATTAATGTGTCGTCACGAGCCGCAGGTTTTAATTTTGATTTGTCTAAGCAAGTTTTATTTACTGTTATAGTTGAAGTTCCCATCTACTGCTATTATTTGACTGACAGACGGCAGCGGTTGCAGTTAAAAATCATAATTTGCGTTCGACTGAAGAAAAAAAGTCATCTACATCTTGGATGCCCTGGGGGTAAGTAGATAAACATCAAATTTTCATTTTTGGGTGAACTATCCCTTTAAACCGAACCACTTTAACGATAGACTTTGCTCAGGCATTACAGAATGACCAAAACAGCATTTCAGATGCTGTGCAATGAGATCGGTCCGCTGGTTGGTCCAGTTATGCCGTCCCATTGCAAAGTCACATGTCTTTTTTGAAGCACATCAAGGAATTTATTCAGTAAAAGTGTTTCCATCGTAGTTTATGCACGTTTTCTTATCGCATAAAAAAAATTATCCAGCATTTTTTTAATATCCCAAACTGAGCATAAGAATAGGTGGATGGAAACATAACTATTAAATGAAAAAGAGGCTCTCAGGAGTGCGTGTAACTGCCACAACCGCCAAATATATCCTAAGTCCTTCACATAAGCTTTCATAGACAACCTAGGAAGTCTCTTTTTTTAAGTTTCGTTACAAACTGTTCACACATTGGCAATAAAAAAGTTATTAATACATGAAAATTCTTACATATAGCCCCTTTAAACAATTACAGTGGTAAATATGGTTCATCGCTGCTTTTAATTAAATAAGTGTTAAATAATAAAGTGTTTTACTGTTTATTCTGTAAATAAAAAAATTTTAATGTGCAAATTTATAATATAACCTTAGCAAGTAATTTTATCTGGTAGCAAGAAGCAAGAAACTTCAAATCCTTCTTAATTTTAACAAAGTAAGGTATTTTTGACCTTATCAATATAATATCCATGAGCACATAGACACCTCACACACTCAAACACTATAACAATACATGGATTAGGAGACTTCAACAAGATTACCAGCAGGAGGCAGAAGAACACCAGGTACAGGACACGGACACACACACACACGTTTGTTTTTGTGAATTGTGTGGACATTCCATAGGTGTAATGGTTTTTATACTGTACAAACAGTATTTTCTATCCCCCTACACTACCCTTACCCCTACCCCTAAACCTACCCATCACAGGAAACTGTGCACACTTTTGCTTTCTCACAAAAACTCATTCTGTATGATTTATAAGCCTTTTGAAAAATGAGGACATGGGGTAATGTCCTCATAATTCACCCTCTCCTTGTAATACCTATGTCATACCCATGTCGTTATACACATTTGTGTCCTGATATGTCACAAAAACACACACACACACACACACACACACACACACACACACACACACACACACACACACACACACACACACACACACACACACACACACACACACACACACACACACACACACACACACACACACACACACACAGACATTTCTGAAGCATCACATTCACTGTACTGCTCTAATCTGTTGGCTCAGTGCTGGGGAATTTGTACAGTTCTACCAAATATTTTTCCAGTCTAATAAAGTGCTAAAATATGTGGGACTGTGGTGAAGACTGGGCTGGCTTTATTCAAAAGCACCCTGTGTAAATGTGCTGCCGTTTCCAGGATTACAGACCTGCACACACCAGACGGCATACTATGCTGACAGATAAAGTGAGTTTTGTGGGCTGAACTACTTTTGGTTTTTGTAAATCACCCTGCTTAGACATGAAGTCACTCAGAATCTGAGCGAAATTAGAATGACAGACTATAATTACGCGTATAAAGACATAGCTGCAAAGACAGAAGTAAAGCGAGACGAAATATGCTGCAAAGAGAGAAAAGATGACTGAAAAATCATACTACTATATAGATGATGAGCAAAATTTGTCCCCCAAAATGAGCTGAATATGACAAAACATCCTCCATTTGCACAAATGATATATACCATATATTACTGGACAAAAGTTTGGAATAATTACGTTTTTCAATGCTCACCAAGGCTGGATTTTTTTAATGTATTTTTTATTTTTTTATTATTATTATCAAAAATACATATTAGAATGATTTCTGAAGGATCATGTGACACTGAAGCCCGGAGTAATGATGCTGAAAATTCAGCTTTGATCACAGGAATAAATTACATTTTAAAATATATATTTAAATAGAAAACAGCTACATTGAACTGTAATAATATTTCACAATATTGCTATTTTTACTGTATTTTTAAGGATAAGAGTTTTTTTTACATATGTCTATAAATATTTTGGGTTATGGCTGTGGTAAGTAACAGTTTAGTATATGGAACACAAACTATTAACCACGAATTTTCTTTCTAAATTACTTCCTTCTAAAAAACTCCTAATTTACTGCTTATTGAGGTAGTTGTTAAGTTCAGGTATTGGGTAGGATTAAGAATGTAGATAAAGGTTGTGCAAAATAAGGCATTAATATGTGCTTTATAAGTACTAATAAATAGCCAATATTCTAGAAATATGCATGTTAATAAGCAACCAGTTAAAAGACCCTAAAATAAAGTGTTACCGTTTACTTTATAGAAAAACAATAGAGGTCTGGTATGTCCTCATTTAGACTGCCAGTAATCGTTTGTTAGTGTGTGTAAGAGAGAGAATGACTAAGACCCCTTCTAGACTGTTTCACACTCATTTCCTGTCAGTGGTTCAGAGCACACAGTTCAAATACCAGCCACACGCTTGGAAAAAACAAACGAGACACGTACACACAGAACACACACACACAAAACTCATAATACATAATCCAGGTGTCCTTCTAGACAATTTTCAGTCATAAGTTCTATGGAACAAAGTCCCATAATGCATCACTCCACAGATACTGACCAAAGACGTGGAATCCTAGCACACAGGTATACGAGGCCCAGTCGATGTCCTTGCACTCAGAACGGTTACGAATCAACTTACAACCGTTTGGAATGTCCCCTGTGGAAGAGGGAAAACAACATGTCAGGAAAACGCAACAACTTTTGGTACAAATGCAAACACAAACCGCAAACTGAAACAGCCATGGTGCTTTGTACTCACCCAAATAGACAAAAAATTAAATATGATCGGACATGAATGTTTTTCAGAGAAACTGAGCCAAAGAGACAGCTTGCTGCGGTCAGCCACTTACAGTAAAGGATTTCATAGTCTCCTGAGTTGGACATGATGAACTTGTTGTCGGGGGACCAGTCAAGATGTGTAATGTAGCTGGAATGTCCCTGAGGACAGAGATTAAAAGATTTGACAATGAAAAATGAGGAAGAAATTTGCAGCATTTGCGATAGTCAGAATGAACTTATGGATCACAGAGCTGCTTGAATTCTGTAGGAAGACAAAAACATTGACATAATTTCCTCCATAATGGAAACTCTGTATGAGTATTTCTTCAACGGAACACAAAAGTAGACATTTTGTAGAACAGCTAAACTCATCTTTTCATTGCAATGAAATTGACAGCGTTACATACTGTTTCAATAAAGACAAAAAAAGCACTGCATTCTGCATTCTAAGAAGCCGTTCACACAGAACACTTTTTTTTAATCCAATGCACTACTTTTCCATCGTTTTTCTATGTAAATGCGCTAGACGGACGTGTTTGACCGTTGTGCTTGCGTTTTGAGCCTTTTCCAGCAACTCGCGCATGACACAGCGTTCTAACAATGCGGCGCTCAAGATAAAATCTTTCAAGAAACACGTCTCGAGGCCTTGCGTTTTTTCCCCATTCCACTGCCCATCGCATTTTTCAAAGCAAAAACACGTTCTGTGTGAACGAGCCTTCAATAGCCACACCTGAACCTCATATCTCCATATTTCCATAAATCGTCAATATTGGTCACCCTTTACGTCTGTTTGTGGGTTTTGCAAATATTTAACAAATGAAAAGTATTAAAAAGAGCTTGTGACTAAACCTTGTAACTCCTCAAACTGTCAGTCAAACCTCATGATTCCGCCCTCCTCGATCTCTAATGAAGCGCCGCACAAATTTTGGAGCGTCTCTGCTTGTTTGCAATGCAAGGGTAAAATAAAGTGTTACCCAAAATTTTGTAAGACTTGGAATGTAGTGTACGAGTCATATGGACTACTTTTATGATAGTTTGTATGGTGCTTTTTGGAACATGACAGCACATGAACATCCATTTTCATTGTATAGAAAAGAGTAGCTTGGACATTCTGAAAAATATCTCATTTTATAAGCATATCTTCATATTTCACAGAAGACAGAAAGTCATGCAAGTTTAAAACAACAGAGGGGTTAGGAAATAATGACATTTTTTTAGGTAACCCAGCTCTTTAACCTAGATACATAAAATCAATCGAGTTCAAAAGTCTAAAAGCAGCCATAAACTCCCTTCCAATGAGACAGCAAACGTCTCACAGACAGACAACTAATCAAAGGGATGGAAAAGGACAAAAAAGACTTTTCAAAGACTGAACGCAGTGATGTGTCAATAAATAACGCTGGAGGGTTTCCACCCAGTGCAAAGAGTGACACACAGCTCTAGCTCAATCTCTCTTCGTCTGATTCGGCACAGACTTGTCCAAGTCCTCAGAGTCGACAGGCTTCTCTCCCACATCTGCTCGGATATTTTCACGTTTGAATGTGTATATATTTGTGAAAGCCTGCTATCTGCACACCATCAGAGTTCCCTGTAGAATATAAAGAGCACCTATCACTCCATTTCCAGCTTTTCATACACATACTGACATGTGATTTATTTCAACTGTCCTAGAGCCTGAACTGTAGAAAGAGGTCAGAAGAAGTCAAGCATTCCCACGCTGCACTGCAGTCCAAATGCTTTATAGCTCAATAGTGCATTGCTTGGAATTTTTGACCTCAGCAGTATTTGGACACTTTTGCACACTTAAGTCACATTAAAAAAATGTATGAATCTCATATGAATTGCATAGATAAAATATTTATGCTGGATTTTTTTTTTTCTACTTTTCTGAGCCATTTTCAAATACTTCATCATCCTGGTGATCTGTACTTCTTTTGACAAAAGTTTTCAGGAAAAACGTCTTTTTGAGACATTTTTTCTTTAAAATAAATCACTCAGTTTGCCATTAAGTTTTGCTTGCATGTCCAAATCCATTTTGAGCCACTGTATGCGTTCATCTGCTCTAATCTGTCTGTGAGTAACATGGTTCAGCTACGCCGACAGACACAAGAGTGAGACGTTTGCCAACATTAATAAAATCCCAGATCAGCGTTCCCACAATGTCTGCATTCCCATCGGATCCTGAGACGTGTCAGGCAGTCAAGCGTGCTGAAAGACAGGCACGCTTTCATTCTGCCTGCTAAAATCACACTGACATCTCCAGCCAGTTCTCTCTTTACTCTCTTCATGACTCCTCGTCGTAATGAAGGACAGACTGTCTCACAACTGACCACTTCCGCCATAATATCATCATTCATTCATTCTATGAAAGGAGTGTCATTTGTGTCCATGCTTGATGAAGGATGCTGAATACAGAAATCTGCTTTTAAGCGCTTTCAAGTTAAAATATATTACAATAAAGCAATATTTAATGTGATGATGGTGGTATTTTAAAGAAGTACACTACTGTTCAAAAGTTTGGGGCCAGTAAGATAAGTAATACTTTTATTCAGCAAGGATGCATTAAATTGATCAAAAGTGTAATTAAAATAATTTTTAATGTTATAAAACATTACTTTTTCAAATAAATGCTGTTCTTTTGAAATTTATATTCAAAGAATCCTTAAAAAAATGCATCAGTTTCCTCAAATATATGAAGCAGCTCAACTGTTTTCAACACTGATAATAATAATCATAATTGTTTTTTGAGCAAAATCATATTATAATGATTTTGGAAGGATCATGTGATAAAAACTAGAGTAATGATGCTGAAAATTCAGCACAAAAATAGATTTTTAAAATACAGCAGAATAGAAAACCTTTTTTAAATTGTATTATTACATGGCCCTGTGGAATACTTGATTCTGATTGGTCAATCAGGCCATCTAGTGGAATGTTGTTCCCTGATAACATCCGCTGAAAACAGATAACACAGGCTCCTCCGGGTTTCTGAAGTCTACTACAGCATTATAAACTTGCTAGGAATGTTTTTTCTTCATTGAAGTTTTGCGTTTGGTGAGCTAATAAAACATTAAAATGTAATCAAATCAATATTTTGAGTACAGTTATTTAATTAAGTCATCCAGTATCATGGATTCGCTCTCTCTCGTTTCATACAAACGCAGCTGCTGCCATTTTGTGACTGTTGTTTTGTACACTGTTGGATTATAAGATAGCAAACAGGTATGATTTTAAAATTAAATCTCAGATCAATATCTCTGATCCCCATAATTATTTATGTGGCAAAATGCGGTTTAATAAGTGGTGTGACTGTACCGTATCTCTTAAATGTCCGTCTAGTTTGAACTTGCCGAGCTAGCAACTGCTCTCTCCAGCGTCTCCGCGGAAGATTTGAATTTAAAGAGCTAATAAAATATTTTGACTCAGATCAATATTAGATGTCTAATTATTTTCCTGTGTGGCAAGTAGCCGTGTAACAAGTGGGATAATGTACATCCAGCCAAACCTCTTCAGGCTGATGCAAGACCCCTCCGCTTCAGGGTCCGGATCACCCTGTCAGGGTTTATTCTGAGATAACAACCGGCTGGATGTACATTATCCCTTACATAACATTTAACAATATTACTCTTTTACTGTATTTTTGTTTACATAAAAAATGGATTTACACTACCATTTGTAGTGCTCACTTTTATGTCAGTATAGCCAGACATATTTGGTAACACTTTACTTGAAGGGTTGTGCATAAGACTGACATGACACCTTCATAATCTTGACATGATACGTGTCATGAATATGAAGGGGGTTTTATGCATGTTTATGACAACTGTCATTAAGTGTCATTCGCTCAATTATGTCATTTTTAATGCAAAGATGACATTGTTTGAGTTATGACAACTTGACATAAACCAATACATCATAACCTGTCAGTGTCTTCGTCATGACAACTTGACATCATTTAGCTTTATGGGTTAACATTGCATTAAACTGTCATGTGGTTGGTTTTGACATTGGCTGTCATGAGGCCATTATAATAGTGTCATAAATATGTATCTTGAGCTCAACTATAGTGGTACAAATTGAACTTGTCATTAAAATGTCATTAAGTGACAAAACTCTGACAAATAATTTTATAACAGTGTCATGACTATTTTTATTGTTTCCTCCAACAGAAGGTCAGGTAATAGACAATTTCAAATTCTGCAAAAAAGATGACACTGTTATAAAATAATGGTAGCACTTTATTTTAGGGTCTTTTAACTAGTTGCTTATTACTATTAGCATTCATATGGCTAAAATATTGGCTATTTATTAGTAATTAATAAGCACATATTAATGCCTTATTCTACATTATCTTATTCTACATTCTTAATCCTACCCAATACCTAAACCTAACAATTAACTATGATAAGCAGTAAATTAAGAGTTTATTGAGGGAAAAGTCATAGTTAATCATTTATATATGTGTTCCCTATACTGAAGTGTTACCAAAATAATGTAATGTAATGTTAACCCATAAAGCTAAGTAGTTTTTTAAGTTTGATAATTAATCTTCTATGTCATGTTTATGACAGGTTATGATGTTTTGCTAATCTCAAGTTGTCATGACGAAGACACTGACAGGTTATGATGTATTGGTTTATGTCAAGTTGTCGTAACAAAGACATCTCAAACAATGTCATCTTTGCATTAAAAATGACAAATTGAGCGAATGACATTTAATGACAGTTGTCATAAACATTCATAAACCCTCCTTCATATTCATGACATGTGTCATGTCAAGATTATGAAGGTGTCATGTCAGTCTTATGCACACCCCTTCAAGTAAAGTGTTACCACATATTTCTATTCAAAAATTAAGAAATTTGTCATGATAAAATGTGTACTGGTTTTCCCATTGTCAATATATCAAATCTCATTTATTTTGTTATAAAAATGAATTTTATGAAAACTGGATAATTCATTTGTGTCCGTGAATTTTGGTGCACACTTGGATATTTTTGTCCGACAGAACGTATAAATCTTTGAGAAATGTACACTGTAAGGCACCCGTTTCGTAGAATGACTATTATTACTGTGATCTAGCCCAGATGTAAATGACATAAAACTTCTCAACTGCAGAAAAACTGCAGAGAAAAACACAAGAATGGGCGAGAAATCAGAAGAACAGCGGTGTGATTGAAAGCGTGTTGATGGGGTTCACCAGAGCGAGAGCTGACTCGGTTCAGACACGCACAGTAAAGTTTGATTCTCCGCTCCACCCCTCGGATCAGTGAAAACAGACAATAATACAGCAACAAAACAATTACACAACTTCTTATTGATGGATTGATGACAAATATGTTTAAAATGCGTGCTGCAAATTCTTGTGATATTTGTAAATAATTTTCAACAACAACAACAGAAAAAAGATTTAAATTCATTACCTATTATTTTCAAAAAGGTTTTCAAACATAATGTTTTTTTTTTATTATCATGAATACATGAAAGTTGTGGGAGGACAAGCACTAGTAGTAATGCTTTGGGAGGTAAAGTGCCACTGTTATGCTTTTTTTGTGGATTTTACCTTTCACGCAGAGTGTAATACAGCTGTCTGTGAATGCAAAAGGTCTGCAAAGTTTCAAAGAAAAAAGTACAGATAAATGGAGATTGTGTCTCTCAAAAGAAAGAAGTGATTCTGAACTGCCTGAAATGAGTCATCAGTAATTCCAGTCTTACTTCATGCACAAACCGACGCTAATATGCATTATTACTATTGGTTTCTGACATGTGCTGTGAGCAGTTTAACCAATCACAACAGACTGGGCTGTTTGATCAATCAGAGCAGACTAGACCTTTGGAAAGGGGGAGATTAGAGAGGCCGAATCTGTAATCGATCCGTTTCTGACACTGTGAGAAAAGAGCTGACGCTGCAGTGTATATTATGCTTTTGACCTTGGATGCATGTAAACCTATTGAAAGAGACCTTCAAAACAAAATTAGGAACCTTTAAAATAGCATAATAGGGCACTTTAAATGCACCTTCTGTTCATTTCCGCAGCGCTCTGCTGAGCTGTTATTAATTCCAGTGCATGTTCTGCGTGAACAACCATGTAAACGTCAGATACTCACAGTGCATTTCCCATATCTGCTGTATTTGCGTCCCTTATCCGACACTGTGTAGAGGTAAATGAAGTTATCATGTGATCCCACTGCCAGCAGCGTGCCATCTGAGAAGAGGCAGCAAAACGGTGAGGAAGAGGTACATTAGGCTGAAATGCAAGAAACAAACATACAGTAGGCAAAACAAACTCACCGACAGAGTAGCGCATCACGGACAGCTGCTCGTTGCCGTCTGTGTGAATGGCCACCAGGTCTCGCGTCTCTGCGTCCAGAGCATACCACCTGAGACACGTACAAAACACTGTCTGAACTGCAGCCGTTAAACCAGTTTAATGTTAAATGTATGTACATTAATGTAAAAATTCCCTGTAGAGATGACACATCACTTACTTCCCTGAGTGAGTACCAATGGCAACAACCGAACCGCTAGGATGGAAGTCTGCGCAGTGCCCGTGCTCCTAAACACACATCAACACCGTCACACACACATTCCTAATTTATTGACAGAAACTAGGAATGGCAATAAATTAAAATAATAAAATAGAATAAATAAATAATTACAATTTAAATAATTAAATTCAATCATTCCAGATGTTTCAGTAAAATTTCAGGTTCAAACTTTTTATGACCAATTAATTAACATGACGTTTCCAATTTTTTTTTTTTTTTTTGTTAATTCATGAATAGTAATTTCTACCTGATAAAACATATGAGCTGGACATAACCACAAAAATTCATAATCATCAGAGAAATTTCCATAACTTCTCCAGGTCTGGAAATCACACTTCCCTCATATACAATATTCAGGTTTTCCAAGACTGTGGAAACCCTGGTTCTTAAATTAAATGACAGTTGAGGGGGAAAATATGAAATATGTCTTGATTTGAGTTTTTTTAAAACTTATTTTCAAACTTGTTTTAAATAATTTTAAGCCATTTTAAAACCTGCTCTGAACTGTGTGCTGTCGCCCCCTAGTGGCTCCAAAGCTTTTGTTAAAAAACTGATGAGAAGATCAGCTAAATTCTGTATTTTTGCACCATTACAGATGTAAACAGGCTGCAGACAAGACGACAAGGGGTAGTTAGTGGATATTTGGGGTGAGGAGTTCTTTTTATGAAGTATCTTTCAATCTTCAGCGAGTGTTTTGTTTAAAAGTTAACCGCTGTTTCAATGGGTGCTTCTGTGAAAAAGTTTTGGCATTTGCCAAACTGCGCAAGTTGTCTTTTTATTGATGCCTTAATAAAAATAATAATAAAAAGAGATTTGCAAGAACCTCTTACGTCGTGGTATGTGCCATAAAGTTTGCTAACAAATTCCTCAAGCACATCTATTTATTCTACTTTGTTTTCTTTGTTTCTGAAATATTAAGAATATATTACATCTGGACGAAGAGAAAGTTTGACCACACAGTCAACAAGCAGGTTTAATTCCTCTGGTATTTTCTGAAGAACAAAACATTGGGCTATAATTTCAACTGCCAAGAGTTTTTTTTTTTTACAGAATGAGACATAAAATGCCTAATTTATGACAGTAACCAGTGAGATTAAGTATAGAGCAGAACTGTAGCTCTGGATGGTTTATAGTTTATGTTTTATGGTGTAACAATGACAAAAAAAAAAAAAAAAAACCTCCCAAAAACCGTAACACATGGGGCTGATGAACTATATTACCCAGAGAAAGGGTGGTGTATTGTGTGCATTATTACTAACAAATGTAATATTTAAATTAGAATTGGCTTGACAGTAGCTATGCTTCCTATCCAAGGCTGTGAATTTAACTCGTGCTCAAAACATAAAACATTTGCAAATAAAGCAGCGTTTCCATCCCATGTGTTCAAGAGAACAAAAATCATCACTTCCTGGGAATAAAACTAATTAAACTCAGTACTTCCTGTACTTAAACTGAAGCTGCTGCAATCGGGGAATAAACTGTGGCTGTTTTTTGGACATTATATATTACTTGTGCCTCAGAGTGTGCAGACGAAGCGTAATGAATGCTGTCATGTGATCTACCATCTCTGCTCACACTTGGAAAATCTGCACGTTGCGCTGATGTTTTCCATCAAGAATTAACGTTTTGTTTTTGTTTTTCAAAAATGTTGTTAAAGAATGTTTGGACCATGTAGTCCATCTGAACATACTTTTTGCTCCACTATTTTTCTGATGACATCTGTTGAGGCAAAGTCACCTGATTTTCTTTGTTGTTGTTGCGCATCGAGGGATTTATTCTGTAAATGTGTTTCCATCATACAGGGTTCATACACATTTCTACCAATACATTTCCATGACTTTTCAATTACTTTTAGGCAAATATTCATGACCTAACGTTCCATGAAACGCCTGTGGATACATGTAAAATAAGAATAAAAATCCACGTTCAAATGTCAATGTCAATCTTAACTAATTAACTTCAAGCTGTGTAGTTTAATACAAAAGAAACGCTGACACACCAGTAAGATGGTGAGATAAAATACCCTAGCAACAGATTAACATACATCAATAGGAGGCAATGATGTTAAAAAAAAAAGTGTACAGTAACACTGACTGTAAGGTTGCAGGGCTAGAGACAAACTTTTGGAACACAAAATTTGGTAACTGAGAAGCGTTAAAAACAGCTTTGCCTCCTAGACCTATTTACCATTAATCTCAATGGAAAACCTTCAATCATCAACAAGATAACATCCCTATTTAAATTCCCCAAAAACAGTTGTTTATTTATTCATTTCTGCAATTTACACCTATAAAAACTGCAACTGCCAGACATTACCCCATGCCAGGGTCAGAAATAAACTTTTTTTTTTTTTTTGCAATTGATTTCCAGAGGCATTTTATTTATGTATAAGTGCAATTTTTTATGATTATCTGTATTGTTGTTTGTCAAATACTTAGCTTTAACCAATTACTTTAGTCAATCAGAACACTACATAGACTGTTACCAATACAATTTTAGCATTAACAAAAGCCATCTTTACACTACAAAGATGGAACAGAAGCTGCACCTGAAATAGCATAAATGTTTATTTACAAAGACTGTTTAATGTTACTAAAATTATAAAATTAACAGGACCTCTTTACAGAGTCAATTAATGCTCTTGATATCGTAATAATGATTATTAATGTCGATTAATAGATACATAAAATGTTTTTGTGTTTGGGGAAACTGAACGTTATTCTCAGGTTACAAAGATAAAATTCGAAAATGAAGACCTGATGAAGAATGATGATGAATAAATTATATTAACTGGAATAAACTGTATATAGAGGGAGCAGAGAACGGGACTGATTGTGAAGCAGTCCATAACTTGTGACTGCGACATGAATCTCTTTCATACAATCTGCACTTTGTTGTTTATTATGGGAAAATGTGCGAGTTTCAGTCAGAATTCAGACAGAGCGAGCGCTCGCACTGAACGAAACTCTTCATTTCAGCGATGACAAATCTGAACGCTTCTGATTGGCCATCTCGCTCCACAGAAACACCCGTGATTGATTATATGCGGCAGTCGGGTGGATCGAAGTATGTTTATGAAGTTTCAAAGTTTGTTTAACCAATATTATCACTTAAACATATATTCTATTACATAAATATTTTGAACCAGATTTCCATGACTTTTCTAAAACGTTCTGGTTTATTTATTTTTCCACACCGTTTCCAGGCCTGGAAATCGCCGTTTTAAAATTCCATGACTTTTCCAGGTTTTTCATGACCGCACAAACCCTGATCATAGTTTATGTCCATGTTTTCTTATTGGATAAAAAAAACGATCCGCCTCAATTGAGAATTTATGCGCATCTTGCCCATCTAACATTGGGAGTTAGAGCACATGAACACAAACGTGTGTGCGAGTGTCTTACGTCCAGCAGTCTGGTCCATTCCAGCGTGTGGTCCACTGAGCTCCAGAGACACACCTGCCTGTCCTGAGCACAGGTGAGGAACAGGTCCTTGAAGGGGTGGGCGGCCAGACCCCACAGTTCATCCGTGTGCCCCTGAAAATAGAGACTCCCATGAAACTAACTCCACAACCACGACTGCAGGTAAAAGCATGTGTGTGATAACCATCGGCTCTGCTTATGTGTGGTTAAGATTATTAGCACTGGTTTTGTAAGCATGTCTGTGTGTGAGTGGAATTATTTTTTTTAGAATAGGTTGTTTGCAATCACGTGGTTCTGGTGACGCGCAAAATACCGGTGGAGGGCAAGCAGTGAAAATTAGAATGGAAGAGATGGAGAAAAGTCCTTTCTGTGCTGGTTTAGAAAGCTATAAACAGAAAATCACAACATATGTTGGACGTGATCTTTATGCTATGAAGAGGAGCGACTTTTCCACTGAATTGAAAGACATCGAGGAAGGAGGTAGATATAGATAGATAGATATAGAGAATGTGAAGCTGCCGTCACGCCGCGTTCAGTTCTAGTTTGGTTTGTTTATATCGCGCTGCCTTTCTGCTAGTGAAGTTAAGGCAGTATTTTGATTTTCTGTCGCGATTGTGAAAAATGTCGCCATTGTAGGTCATTTATGCTGAATTGAGAATCGCAACAGGAGCTCACGTCATCGTTCAGGGAAAAAACTGGGCGGTGTAATACAATTGTTGCCTTTTATACGTGTAAAAACACACTAAGGGAAGGTTCTGTTCTCATGGTAACCAGACCAACATTGTGAACAGAATACTACAAAACTGAAGTGAAAACACCAAATTATCATTCAATGGGATAAAATAGCTTCTCTTCCCTGCAAACGATACCATGAAGAATGTGAATATTTAACAGAGTCAAAAACAAATAAGGTAAGCAGGTGTACATCTTCATTTCAGTATCAGCAGATGCAAAACGCTATTAAAGGCGACAACTTTTAAAGTAAAAAAAAATGATATAAGTTATAAAAAACGGTTTAAGTTATGTAAACGATATAAACACCTTCTGGGTTCTCGATTTTATCGATTTGAGCAACCATAAACGACGCAAAACATAAGAATTTTGAGTTTTTGATAGGATTCTTATATAGAAAAATCACTCCCTGCCCTCCAGACTCATTCGTGCTGCTGCTGTGACGTCATGTGCAAACAACCTATTGAGAACTGTGAAAAAATACTGCTTTTCGACCGTCACTGAAGGTGTACGGTACATGAGATGGTCACCATGATTTTGCCAAGTAAGACATGTTCCTGGTTCAACATATTTTGTTGATCCTGGAACAACATTCCAGTCAGAAAATTTAGTCTTAACCCTATTCCTACCCCTAAACCTAACCCTACCCATAACTTATCCCTAAAATCAGAGGGGAAAGATAGGTGAATAACACTGATGTAGAAGCACCTAACCCTGGTTGCAAGCCTAAACTTGACATAAACGGTAAACTTGTCCTTCAAATTTGATTGGTTGATTGAAATGTTGTTCCAGGATCAACAAAGATGTCTTGCTTGGCAAAATCACGGTGACCTACATGAGATACACTGTGTGATTTAGCGGTTAAAGATGTGGTTACCTGCACTTCCACCTGGAATCCATCGTTGAAGGTGCCTCTCAGAATGAAGTTGCGTGAAGTGCCCACCAGAAACTGCTCCCCTTTGCCCTCGGCTACTGCACGAATGGTGCCGTACTGATCTGGGACCTGAGGAAAACGCAAACAGACATGATAGGTGTGTTATTTTCTTATGTAGCTATAAGAACTTGTTATGTTACTATATATTACAGTTTTTAATGCATTTTTGATGCAGCCTTGGTGAGCAGAAGAGACTTCTTTCAAAACAGTAACAAGTGTGTGTGTGTGTGTGAGTGAGTGAGCTTTAGTACGTCTCTCACCTCTATGTCTCTCTCTGGATTCAGGTCATGGTCCCACAGAATGATCTTGTGGTCTTTGCCGCCCCCTGTGAGCAGAGTGCCGTTCCTCATCTGACACAGAGTGAAGACGCTGCCGTCGTGAGCCTTGATCTGACGTGCGATCTGAAACGCTCCTGTGGGGATCGTGGGTTGGGTTAGTCAGACAGATGGAGACCAACTCGTGCACAATTTCTGGGAACAGAACACCACGAATATCCCTTCTGGCTAATGCAGATTCATGTGCCAGACCGTTTTGCCATAGGGGATGTGATAGGGCTTTTAGAAAAGCCAGTGAAAGAGAAGCTCATAGAAATGCTTGCCAGTGAGGCCAGGGGTGCGTGCGTGTGCGATGATGTTGCATTCTGGGAATTCCAGCAGATTATCACATCCTCCTGTAATAATACTGATGGCTTGGCTGCCTGCGCAAAGAGCCAAACCAAAGGAAATATAGAGCCCTAGAGTGCTGGAGCAGCCCCTCAACACACACACACACACACACACTCGCATTTCTTAAAAAACACAGTGTGTAACCTCAGTCTGTTCAGCAGCACTCTCTAACACACCTGCACTGCCACTCTTCTACGGTTACATGCTATCTGCAGATGCAGAGACAGGAAATCAGCTAGACGAGGCCAGTTGAGGACACGACATGTGCCAAATGATTCAAGTGAAAAAGAAGAAATGGATTTCAGCAGTCGCTGTAGCACACGTAACGCTCCATGAGGAACTCGTTTCTGTGAAGTGTGTGTACTTAGCTGTAACTCCATCATCAAACTCATTTAATAATGATTCACAATGCAGCAAGATTTCTCTTTCAGGTCATGGCGGAGCAACGATTTTAGAAGAGAATTAGGTCAAGTTATTTGACAAAACTCTAAAAAATTCTGGGTTAAAAACAACCCAAGTTGGGTTGAAAATGGACAGCGATTTGGTTGTTTTAACCCAGTGGTTGGGTTAAATGTTTGCCCAATGTGCTGGGTAGTTTTATTTATCTCAACTATTGTTTAAAAATGACTATATGGATGGATTAAAATGAACCAAAAAATAGGTTGGAAATTAAAAATCAGACACATCAGATAGAGGAAACCGTAATAATCAAAAGGTGAACATTTATTAATAAGCAATTTAATAAAAGTTTATCGTTTAATTACTATTCATTAATCTTAATAATATTAAAGGATTAGTTCACTTTCAAATTAAAATTTCCAGATTATTTACTCACCCCCATGTCATCCAAGATGTTCATGTCTTTCTTTCTTCAGTCGAAAAGAAATTAAGGATTTTGATGAAAACATTCCAGGATTTTTCTCCATATAGTGGACTTCAATGGAGCCCAAAATTAGTTTCATTGCAGCTTCAAAGCATTCTACACAATCCTAGACGAGGAATAAGGGTCTTATCTACAGAAACCATCGCTCATTTTCTAAAAATAAAAAATAAAAAATAGAAATCATATACGTTTTAACCAGAAATGCTCATCTTGAACTAGCTCTCTTCTTCTTCTCTATTAGAATTCCAGCAGTGTAGACACTGCTAAGTGTATTACTGCCCTCCACAGATTAAAGTTTGAACTAATTGTTATATACTTGCACTAGCATATTGTCTATGACAATTTAGTTCAAACTTTGACCTGTGGAGGGCAGTAATACACTTAGCAGCATCTACACTGCTGGAATTCTAATAGAGAAGAAGAAGAGAGCTAGTTCAAGATGAGCATTTATGGTTAAAATGTATAAAATTTTAATTTTTCTTTTAGAAAATGACTGATGGTTTTTGCTAGATAAAACCCTTATTCCTCTTCTGGGATCATGTAGAGCTCTTTGAAGCTGCAAAAATCCTGGAATGTTTTCATCAAAAACCTTAATTTCTTTTTGACTGAAGAAAGAAAGACATGAACATCTCAGATGCCATGGGGGTGAGTAAATTATCAGGAAATTTTAATTTGAGAGTGAACTAAACCTTTAATAAATGTTTATTTCCACCATATTTTGGGTTAATTTAAAGCGAGCAATACATTAATTTTTAATTACTGTAACGTTAATTAAAGTTAAATAAAAACTACCCAGCAGGTTGGACAAACATTTAACCCAATCACTGATTTAAAACAACCCAATCGCTGGGTTTGTACATTTTCAAACCAACTTGGTTGTTTTTAACCCAGCCTACTATTCAAACGTTTGGGGTCTGTAAGACTCTTCTGCTCACCAAGGCTGTGTTTATTTGATCACAAATAGAGTAAGTGTGAATTATTATTTTTTTTTCTATGTGAATATATTATAAAATGTAATTTATTTCTGTGATCAAAACTGAATTTTCAGCATCATTACTCCAGTCTTCAGTGTCACATGATCCTTCAGAAATTATTCTGATATGCTGACTTGCTGATCAAGTTACAGTATGTTTTCAAAGATCAATGAACTATTTTCATTTCAAAATATTTCATTTTGGGCTCTATTACAGTAGTAGTTGATGTCCTTTAGGGGGCGCTATGTCACAGGACTCTAATGCACACATTGAGGAGATAAATAAAGGAGTGATAAATGATCAGGAGCTGGCAGTGTTTCAGCATGTGGTGCAGCCAATCCAGTTCCACAGCATGCCAGTGAAAACCATTACAAGTCCAGGATCAACACTGAGAAAACAATCTGTCAACTTGTGCACACAGACACACAAACACAGGTTCAGTCACAGAGATATCACAAGCTGTAGATTTCTGAAAATCTTCACAAGTCCTCTGACACACTTCCCAGAAGTTTCTCTTTCAGTCGCCGTCGTTACAGCGCTTCTGGGTAATGACATTTTAGAGTTGACCCTCTTAAACAGTTATATTTCAAATAAATGCAGTTCTTTTGAACTTTCTATTCATTAACGAATCCTGAAAAAAAAAAAAAAATGTTTTCCTGTTTTTTTAACATTAAAGAATGTTATGATAATCAAAAATACAGTAGAAAATCAGCATGTGACACTGAAGACTGGAGTAATGATGCTGAAAATTCAGCTTTGATAACAGGAATAAATTACATTTTAAACTATATATTTAAATAGAAAACAGTTATTTGAAATTGTAATAATATTTCACATTATGACTGTTTTTACTGAATTTCTGATCAAATAAATGCAGCCTTTGTGAGCAGATACTTCTTTCAAAAACATTTTAATGGTGTACTTTTTCTGTTCTTCAGTTTTATTACTATTTTCTTATAATTGATCACATTTTTTCTTAAATTATAACTTTTAAATCTATTTCAGCTGAATTACACAAACATATGGCAGCACACATGGCCTGTAGTAGGTCAAATGTGAGCTTCAGCAAGGTTTTATTTGTTGCATTTACCACAGTGTAAGAAATTCCTCTGTTTAACCGAGTGTATTTCTCTACTGAAGCGAAAAACTATTTTTTACAGAATGGCAATCATAAACTGAGCTTTTCATGTCATTTTCACAGTGATGACATGAGAAATAAACAAAGATTCCCTTTATTAGTGTGTTGTCAGAGGGGTAAATCCTGCAGCCCTTTTCTTGACCTGTGCAGTAACATGTCTGTCACTGTTGATATGTCTGGAATCTGATGAACTCACTTTCTATAGGAAAAAAAAATGTAGTTATGCATTGATCCCCTATACGCATCTGGCCTCATTCTCCTTTCTTCCTTTTCTTTCACGGTGAGCCAATTTTGATTTCTTTGCTGACAACATGAACTTGTCTTTGGTTTCAGTGCGAGCAGCAGAGCGGAGGAGAATACCCTCACTGGCACCTCTGAACTTTTTGTGAGGAAATGCAGGTGATGGACAAATGATAATGTGAAGGTGTTTAAGTATGCTGGCAGAGCTAATATATGTGTGTGTGTGTGTGTGTGCGCACGTGTGAGATGTACGTGTACCTTTCGGCCCTTTCCCTGGTGCTGGTTCAGCCGTGCTGCGGGTCCATATCAGCATGATTCCTCCTGAGTCTCCGGTCAGGATGTCTCCATTATTGAGGAAAGCCAAGCACTGCACAAATTTGGGCTTCTCATATTTCTGATATAGAGACACAAACAAAAGTAATTAATGTAAAGACAGGTTTTATGTACTTTTCTGCACTCTGTGCATGAAGCTGACATGCAGAAATAGTCTATAAATGCTTCTTGGACTGGGAAATATCAGTAAAATAAAATTGATCTTGATATCGCTTTTTTGACTATTTAACTAAATATATTTATGCATTTTCTCTGAAATCAGGTGATTTTTTTCGTCCGATCAGTAAAAATCTAGTTAAATAATCACAGTGTGTTTTTTTACACTGTTATTCACTAAGGCTGCGTTCACACTTGGCAGGTTTGGTTTGATTAAATGGTGCGACCTCCTGAAAAGGTGGCTCTTGGTCCGCTTCCAAACAAACTGGTGCTGTTCGGCTGAAATATGAACTCCAAAGACATCTAAACGAACCAAAAACACAACGTGATGTTACAAGATGCGATCCTAAAATGGTCAGAATGCTGAAACACCTGTTTTTTTCTCATCATAGGATCTACATTGCCCATTACAGTTGGGTACAGGAGTCAGAAACGCGTCTACTTGCAGCAGATCTTCGTTTGTGTGTAATGGAGGAATTCCTGCAGCTGTTTCGACTCCATTACACATTTTATAAGCTCTTTATGAGTTCTCAGCTGGTAAAAATACCATCATATGTACACACACATACAGTACAACGAACGCATTTAGCCCAGCAATGATACAGTGTCTCAATGGGAAAATAAAAAGTGCGTTAAAAAAACTTGTGATTTTCATGATATGCATATAATATATCAGTGATATGTGTGTCCTTACACCAAAGATGCCTTGTTTGCGGGCCAGTGAGGAACCGCTCCAGGTCCAGAAGAAGATATGGGATTTCCCACAAGTCACAATGGTGTTGGCGTCAGTCGGGTGAAACTCCACCGCTAAGACCACTTCATTGGTTGTCTAATAAAACAGCACATTGGCAAAACCATTACATGAAGAACAAAGAGATGAGAGGGAAAGAGGGATGTACAATGAAACAGGGTGTGGAAAAAAAGGTAACAGTGGAAAATGGAACAGACATGGCAAAACATAAAAGAACGACAAGAAAGACAACAATCAGAAACAAGATGAACACGGATTGAGAAGAAAGGAGAAGGAAATAAGATAAGGGCAAAGAAAAGAAAGGAACAAAGGAAGGGAGATACTTAAAGAGGAAGGGAGTGGTGATATGTGTGAGAAGAGCAACGGAATGAATAAAAAGAGTGTGTCCGCGTACCTTAATCTCAGCGATTTTGGATTTCTTCTGCCAGTCCCACACAGTGAGCATATGCTCATTAGAGTCGTCAATCACGCTGAGATGAGTGCCTGAGTCCTACACACACACACACACACACACACACACACACACACACACACACACACAGATTGAGCATCATACTGACCATTTACAAACAAACACATGTCCCCGGAAAAGTGCTTAAATATTTGCACTTAATACAAATAGAGCTGAATATGACCAAAGAGTGCTGAGATTGGTGTTGAAACAGCCAGGTTAAAAAAGACGCGAGTTTTTCCACTTGAATCAAAGATTTCCATCAAAACCAGAAGATCCGGAAAAACTCATATTATCACTCGTAATAGTCTATTTATTTATAAATGCATTTTATCTACCACTATCCAGGAATCTCTTTAACCATAATAAAATCATACTTTTAAATATGAAATTAAACCGCCAGTAGGTGGCAGCAAATCATTGTCTAAACAAGTGAGTCATTGAATCATTCAATCAAACGATTTGTTTGGCAGAAAATTACCAGTACCAGTGCCATTTTCTGCTTTATTTACAGTGTATAGTGGATGTGGAATTATTTCTATTGCCGAAATAGAGACAATATTCCAAGTCACCTAAGATTATATATATAATTCTATATATAAAAAATCTATTTGACATATGCAAATATGCTGATATTCGAGAAAACAGCACTTGCTTATGTGATATTACTTTACTATTATGAATATTACAAACAAGAACTGGGCATCGAAAGAACATTTTTGCCCCATATCTTGAATTTTGGGGGCATTTTAATTAATTTTGGTGGAATTTTTCCTCCAAGCCCCCATTCATTTTGAAATCTTTCGTCTGCATGAAAGAGGGGGGTCTAGAAATCAGTATGAGCTAGAAATGTATCTTCATAATTTCAGGTAAATATTCATTTAACAGGTACACTACTTTCTTTGATCCCCAACATCTTGTTTTGATGTCCTTCAGGGGGGGGATCAAGCCTTCTTTAGTGGTGTCAGACCCCCCGTAATTCACATTCTTGGCATAATGAGTTCTTTCCTTCTGGTCCTTCTCAGTACATGAGCAGCAGAGTTTCGCATTAATTGGTAGAACAGAATGGAGGGTATTACAATGGTCAAGCCTTTAAGTTGTTAGGTAATGCTCATTAAACACATAATGAAATGCAATCAAATTAGAGGCTCGACGTTAGACTCACGGCTTTCGAGAAAGCGAGGGATCCAACTCCTCTCTCGAAGGTGCCGAGGCCGATGATCTGCAGCGTGGACAGACTGACGGAGTCCCAGACTCTCACGTGCGGCTGGAGCGGCTGCAGGATCACGCAAAGAGATGGCAAATATCTCAGCAAGAGTTCATGAGGTAAACATTCAAAAAGAGGTTATTCTGATAAACAAGCAACATTGTCAGTAAAGAACCACTTGGTAACACGAGCATTACAGGAAAACTAAATGCAACATGAACACTCATGCAAAGTGTTTTCACAGTGTTTACTGGTTTATCTTCTTTAGGGATCTTCTGGAAACTTGCCAGCTAAATGTGTTTGTTTTTGCCCTATCAAGACATACTAAAGAAAATAGAAACTAGCCGGTTATTCTAGATCTGTTCTCCTATTTCACATATCAAAAGCCAAAAGACGGAGCGCAATATTTGAGAATGAAGTACAATAGCTTAACAGATCTTTGAAAGGAAATATAAAGAATGCCATGAAAAATTTAATGCACCCTTGCTGAATAAAAGTATAATTTTTTTTAAAAATTGATGCCAAACTTTTGAACGATAGTGTACATTAAGGCAAACTCACCCTGCCATCCTTATCCACTCCTGCTATCTGTCCTGTGGCGATACGGATCTTATCTGGGTGAACAGCAAGACTACAAGAGAACAAGACACTCATCAACACTGTTGAGATGAACGTGGCTTTTGTTTTTGATCATCCGTTTGTCAATATACACACTTTATATTCTCACCGTCCAGACACTGATATCTAGAAATGAAGGTGAATTCCACTATATACATATCAAAATATTTACACAATAAATGAAACATAAAAATGTTTATTATTTATTGATAAAGCTATCTGTGGAATGTGAACTGAGTCTCAAAAACACCAACAGTATCAAATCTGTCACTAATTACGGGGTTACATCGGTGGTTGAAACATTACCTACATATGTATTTTTAAGACTTCTATAGTGGTGAATGGGAGATGACAGCAAATATATTTTTTGTGTTCCCATTTGCTCTAATAGCAAAAGAAAAATTCCATGACAGCGTTTACATGACTTTCAAAAAGAGGGAAAAATATTGAGAGATTAGTCAGAAGAGAGAATGAGGTCAAATTTGTCGTCACTCCTTCAGCCGTTGTATTGGAAACACACTTGTAGCAGTGTTCATTTATTTATTTAATTTTTTTGTAATTTACTGACAAGGTAACAGGACACAAATTATAGCATTATAAATGTATATTATTATTTTTTTAATGAAAATATGAAAAAAATGTACTAGATTTGCGATGCTGAAAACTTCACAGTCTGTGAAAAGGGTCCATATTTATATCTTATTTTATTTCAGCTTTATTTCAAGGCGAGAAACACCCCAGGTGAATAGGGTAAAAAAAATAACTAATAGATATCAACATACTACCCCAGGTGATTGATTACATTAAAAATAGCAAAAAAAAAATTGTATTACAAGTTTTCTAAAATGTAATGTTTAAATATGCAAATGAAGCGTTATCTAATTAAATATGCACACATAATTTGCATATATTTCTAGATATCAAGAACAAAAATCTGAATATTGGATGACGTCAGGTTCACAGTTCTCATTTAATTTTTTGGACATATTAAATTCAAAGGTTTTTACAGAAGGAATTTTGGTTATCTCTTTTTATCACTCCATAAATCAGAAAATACTATCAACAGCCAGAAAAAAACAATATTTTCACAACTTTTTTTAGGAATAAAATGTATAAAATCAGGCAAATTATCAACAATTCCCTCTGTAAAAACCTTCAGAATATAGATATGAAAAAACTAAAGTTTGGTGTATAAAAGTTCTTCTGAAGTGGAGATTTCTGACTCAGAGCAGGAGAAAAAACTCATTTTGAGAAAACAGCTTTCAAGATATTTACTGTAATTTAAATCTGTAGAAGCAAATAGATAAAGTGCTATAAAATATACACTTAAAAGTGTATTTTGGATGTTTTCTTTCCACCAGTCTGAAAAAACACTTTATGAAAAGCCAAAAAGTGCAAAATCTCAAAATTGACAGGTGCCTGAAAAAACTGTGTTTTTGTCTGTAGTGTCTCAACAGAAATGTTTTTAATAATTTTAGTTTTAGTTAAAATGTATGAAAATAACCCTATCAGGGGTTCAAGTATTGGGGGAACAGACTGCCCCAAACCGCCTGGTTCACATGATAAGTGGTAATTGAGTTTTAAACTGAATGGTCCACTCTAATTAAACTGAATGCCCAGCATCCTCTCTGCTAACAATGCTCACATCAGCTCATTTGTTTTGTGTAGGGCCTCACAGAAGACATTTCCACGTCATTTCCATCCTGTGATTACACAGCAGCATTACATAGCCAAAACTATTCACAATATCAGCCATTGGTGAAGTAAAATGGCAGCATCTTTCAATGAAATGTTCAGTGAAAGTTGGCAATTTAATCATAGTCAGTGGAAATGTCCCATAAGACCAACTGCATCCCCCCAAAAACACCATATGTGTGTTCATCAGTCTCACCATTTGACACAGTCTGTGTGTCCTAAGTAGTGACGCTGTGTCCTCTCCTCATAGTTGAAAAGCACAACCACCGAGGCGATGAAATATACAATCTCCCCGGTAGGCAGCAAGTACACATTTGCACGGCAATCACGACCCCTGTAGCCATATCTGTCCGTCTAGGAGTCAAGGAGGACAGGCAACACAACAAAACACCAAAAACAAACATTACGATAACTTCTGCAGGCTCAATTCAATGCTTTACATATCCGTCTGTGAATTTAATTCATTTGGAGGCTTTTCTCAGTCTAACCCCACCGGTTGCACTCACACCAATCAGATGGGGATTCAAACCACAGTTTCAGAATGGGAGGCAGGCCTGCTAACAAGAACGCTAAAGACCGCAGCCTAAAGCATCAGTCGCTAGTGTGCTTCTTGAGGCCAGGGGAGTGAGATTTACTCACACAGCTCTTACTAGCTGGTCTACATTACACTCACTCCCTTCATGGCACCAGTTTAACCCCTCTGGTTCTACTCGCACCACTCCGAGCGGGATTTGAAAAGTGTTTCAAGCATGGCAGGTGCACGTGCTAACAAGGACGCTACATACCGCAACCTCTGGCATCAGTCGGTAATGCACCTCTTGAGGCCAGAGGAGTGAGATTTACCTGCACAGCTCTAGCTGGTCTCAGTTATATCAGCAAATATTGACATACATGTCCAAATTAAATTCAAATGAACCATTTTTAATTATTTGACATTATTAATTATAATATTATAAATATTACACTTTTCTTGCCTTGCCTAGTTTCAATACATTTTCAATCAATTTTGTTATGCATTTTTATGTTCTCCTTTTAAACTGGGCATTTTGCCTATGTAAAGCATTTTAAATTGCCACTGTTAATGAAATGTGTTCTATTAATAACCTTGGCTTGAATTGCTTAAAGATCAAATGCAGAACTACAAAGTGGCGAGTGCAAAGCATGCTAGAAAGGAAAGGATACACCCACTCCAGTTTGAGTCTCTCTGAGGGAAGTTCGGTGCGGACCTCATCGTAGTTCTCCACATCCGATGGGATAAACATTGTGATAGGTCGTCCTCGCATGAACATTTTGATATAGTCTCCCTCTGTAGAGAGATTTAATGAAGGAAAGATATTCTAAGAAACAACAAAATTAACTAGAATAACAAAATGAACAGTTTCTTTGTATGTAACATCTCAAACAAAACCCATGTTTGTTGGTGTGAAGTACACGCATCTGAAGATTAGACTGAATTAAGTTGTTGGAAATTTGCTAGTGCACATGGTCTTTGAGAAGAGCTTGCTAGTTCATTATAGTCAGTCATTTTAGTACATTTTAACATAGCAAATATTTTACCTTCTAACATTGCTCCTCATTACAGTTTTTACATATTCGTTTCTAAATGAAGCTCTTTGATGGAGTTAGTAAAGCTCATGCTCAGAACTCATTTAAAAACCCAAGCAAATCAAAATAAAACTTTGAGCGCCGTGCAAAAGGGCCAGAGCAATGACAATGCCCAAATTATACTGTGATTTAATAAAGAAAAGAAAGTTTCAAGCAGAAATAGCAAAGTGGTGAAAAAATGGACAAAGGCAGAGTGAGGTAGAAAAGTTTTCTGTGGTCTCCAGAATCAGTATGATTTCATTATGATAAAAATGTGCGTAGTTTTCATAAAAATAATGTTACAATGGATCATTATAATGAATCCAATGTTCTTTGTACAAAAAGTACTTTCTTATTTCTATCCTTTGATTTTGGAGTGAAATATGGACTAAATCTGTTCTTGACCAGTTTAGTGAGATTCAGCCGTAAAGCTGTTCTGGCATCATTACTTTCGGAAAAACACATTCCTCTGCTAATGAGTTACTGGTGGTGAATCTAAGTCACCTATTTAGACCAACTCAAATGTGATAAGACATGAACAAGCGAGATTTGTGTTCATCGTTTATCCACTTACTATCAATTCCTCCAGAAACTTTATTTAAAATTTTAACGATCAAAAGCGGCAGAGAGACAGAGAGACAGAAGAAAAGTGGAAGAAATGACTGAGCATTGATCTTTCAGATCGATCAACATGAATTATAGAGAATTAAAGTGGGATTAGTGCCAGAAACGCTTATAGTCCAGCCTGAAGCGGGTAAGGGAGTTTCGGCGGCTTTCTGTCCTGTAGAGAGGAAGGCCTTACCTTGACTGTTTTTTTCACGGGTTGACATTTTAGCTGGGTATGGGACAGAAATAATAATCTCTCAAAAAACAAACACAGAATGACAGACAAGGAACATTTTGATGTATGGTAATAGAGGAATGTCAACAGTTTTTAAGATGGGTGTGATCATTAAAAGAACAAATGAGAAACCACAAGTCAAAGGAATGCAGTTTGTGCGAGTCTTTGCCAAGATTAAAATGACTTTAGAGATGGAGGTGGTGCTCACACCTGTACTGTTCTCGGCCCGGGGCTAAATCCAGCCTCGGGATAAGGTCGTTCCAGGGCACACTTCGCCTGTGACCACTGGCATGAGCCTTGTGCTAAGAGCATTTTTCATTGTCACTGCTAATCTTGCCCTGGGGCAACGCCAAATACCAAGATGTGGCATCACGCTAGCTTTCATTTACTCTTATGAAATGGGCACAGCTTAAGTGTTTCTACAGATCTTACTGTGCAAATGACATGTACGTGAAAATTTGTATCCATTTAATGTGCACAAAAGGTCTGACATCTTGCACAAGGCACCAGTTTTGCCTGCGCCACAGTGATACAGGAAATGAGAGGAACACATGAGGAAAAGTTGAAACATAATAGATCACGTAAAAGGCAAAATGAGACTTTACCTTGGCTGATGACTGGATCTCTGTGTCTAAAGAGGAAATGAGAAGAAAATCAAAATATCGTTAATGCAAGACAAAAAGTGAGTTCCAAAAAAATGGCATGTTTGTTCAACTATAGGAATGCGTTAAAGGAACGGTTTCAAAATAAAAAATAATTGTATTGTCATCACTTGTTCATTCTCATGATGTTCCCATCTGATGACTTTCTGCCATATAACACAAAAAGAAGATTTAAGCAGAATATCCAACATGCTCCTTTCCATACTATGACAGTGAATGGAAATGATTGTTGTCAAGGTCCAAACAATAAGGTCCCATTAGTTAAAGACAAATTAATTCATTAACTAATATATACACTATAAATACAACTATTTATTATTAGTTCATGAAATAATGTTAACAGATACAAATTTAAATGATTTTTAGTAAATATCGAAATTAACATCAACTAAGAGTATTAATACATATTTTTCATTGTTAATGCCGTTAACTAATGCAGTGGAACCTTATTCTACAGTGTTGCCAAAATTACATAAAATCGCCATACATGCACCATAAGTTATGTTATGGTGGCGGAGAAGAAGATTATCTGTGAATGACGCACACATTTCGGCCATCACTGTCGGAACACTTGTAATATAGCACACAAGTGGTATAGTTCACTTTTTGAGTGTTTTATGTCAATGTTTGGAGCGTGAGCCTTTTTAATTTTCCTGGTTGAAAAAGAGCACATCAGAGATTCTGCATGACTTTCGATGAAAAAAGAATAACATAAGGGTGCATGAAGAATTTCTCTTCAGAATTTTCAAGCAAGAAGCAAGTGCCATAGATCAATTAGATTATTTGCAATAACACATGACTAGGTCCAGATGGAATCTGTGGACGTTTTTGCATGTTGTGTGCTGAAATTGGATGAATTTCATGGAATGAATTCAAACTAAAATAAAATGAGTTGAACAGCAAGTACTAAGCTAAATATTGGTAGCTGAAAGCATATTAACCAAAATAAATAAAACATGGAATGCTTTGAGTTTACAACATGAGTCTTAGTAGGGCAAAGGGAGCGGAAGGAACCTAACACATACTTCTCTGCATTCTTCACCACTTTGGACAGCAGTTTGGAGGTGGAGGCTGCTTTCACCAGCTTATTCCTGTTCTCCTCTCCACTGTCCCATGTGCTACTCTGAGAACGCTCCATTCCTCCACCACGCTTTGCACTGCTACCCCTGCTGGAGAGGTAGATGACACAAGAAAAACATGTACTGTATTTCAAGGAAGCAGTAGCAGAGAAGCTGAAAAACAAGTCCAGTGGAGAAGTTAAATAGTTTGAGGAGATGTATTGTGAGCTTGGAGGTAAACGAGCTATTCAGTGTAGATATATCTACACCAAAAATGGATCATAGGTTAGTTCTGACAATTTTACTTAGGTTGGCCTGCAAAGTCTAGATGCTACCTCTATCCATGTCCTCCAAACACAAATACCCACTCCTCAAATTTGGTTAATTTCAAACGGGAAGCCAGAAGTCAAGCAACACCCCTTGAAAGTCAAAGATGCATCCCTCAGGTAAAAGATCATGCATATGCCAAAGCATAATCCACTCGACGGTTAGTACACACTGGGGAGCTGAAAACTTAAGACCCAGTCTTTGGTAAGTTGCATGAGATTGTTTGGGAAAAAGGCGCCACACAGCCAAGCTAAAGGAAGGTAGAGAAGGAAACATCAGAGATTTAGAAAGGGAAAGTAGAGGAACGTTATCCTCACACGAAGCTGTATGCAAGAAGAAAACGTTAGCACACTTGTTTTCTGGACCATCCCTTCTATGGGACTGAAGGGGAGGCTCATGTGGCGGGATCGTGATATTGACAGAAAAGCAAGCAGAGGCCCAAAAATAATTAATTAATGATGGATAATCATCGAGCCTGAATCAGCAACCTTCTGGTTACCAGCCCTATGCCAATCTTCCTCACCTTACACTTACCAAAGATCTCTTCATGGAATAGTTTGAAAAACATTTTAATAATCTACGGAACTATAAAGAACCTTTTGGAAAGGTTCCAACGATGTTAAATGGTTCTTCAATCATAGATGCCAATAAAGAACCTTTACTTTTAAGAGTGTAGCGGAGAATATGTAGCTCAGGGCAGGGGAGAAGGTTTGGTAGAAGTGATCCAGAAACTCACAGAGGTACACACAAACAGCCCAAAGTATACTTTGTTTTTTCACCATACGCTAGGGTGTGCGCAGTGTGAATTTCATCATCGGCATCGTATTTTTCTATCTGCACAGACACTCAGCTCTGGCTGTACGCAATGCTCCTTGAACTTTTTTGCACTAGTTAAAAAAGAAACTGAGGAGATGGAACAACAACAACAACACAGCCATGTTGATAAGCACTTGCGTAAGGGAGTTAAGAGGTACATGAAACTCTAGTTTACACAAGAACAAATACATTTTGTCGGTTGTAACTTCTGGAGAGAAACAGCGCAGACACTAGACAAATATTCAACTTTCTGTGTTTGCGAACACTATCAAATGGAAAGGCTATATATGCATATGCTAAATGTTCGTGTTAAAACTCAAGAATACTTTGGGCTTAAGGCAATTTAATCAGTCAGAGCTGAAGCATAGTGCCTCCAACCTCACCGAACATGGGAGTAAGAGAGGAAGGAAAGGAATGGATAGTACTCCGGGGCAGAGCGGACACACTTCCACATGAAAAACTGACTTGATCTCTACATATGGGGCCACTCGTGAGGTATCTAGGTTTATTAATGTCCGTCACTAATATATGTACGATAGAAGTTGTTTGAGTGCATCACATGCATGACTCTATTGTCAAATAACAATAAAATGACCATGTTTTACCATGTAATACCATGGTACTAGCTCAACAGGACTTGGTCTACATCAAGATTTGGTCTACTAGCTCCACCAACTGAGTTTTGCTGATTAACTACATTACTTTATGTGTCCCCAAGTAAAACAGCATCAAATTAGCGCTAACAGAAACCTTCATGAACATTTATTCTAGCTTTTGCCCTATAAGCAGTAACACCATGTCAATTATCTTAGTTAGCAGTCCACCTGCATTTACTGCACTTTCTATTTCTAAACCTTTATTTTTTTTAAAGAAAATAAAACCCATTCATACGTATCCTGCATTACTGATACAGATATCTCTACATTTCTTTAAAAAAAAAAAAAAAAACACAAATAAACAATGTCTGATGATGCTAGTCTTTGCTAGTGTGAGTGAAATCTTCATAGTTTGCAGAGGCTTTTTCTAAGAAAAAATGTGCCTGTGGACAGACCCCAGCTAATAATTTTCTTGTTGCGTCGTCTAAGCAGCATGGATCGGGCCATGAAATGACATTAAAGGAGACGGCGAATTGGTTTTCCGCTTCTCTTTAGCTAATTGGATGGGACAGCTTGCAGAGTCAATATGAATAACTCAGCAGGCGGGTTCTTGGATTATTAAGTACAGACTAGAATGGTGTTGAAGCATTGCTGGGCTAATGTGTTAGCCTGATTACTCTGTGTATTATTAAGCAAGAACTAAGGGTCTGAGCACTAAAGGGACGTCACATCTGCTTTTCATTACTTTCCTCTTCTGGGTGGATCACTCTGAGTGATCCAGAGCATAACAGACACATTCTGACCTATACTGCGGACCTGATACTAGCAGGATATTTAGCATAGCATTAGGGACAAGTACTGATAAATGATGGGAAAACAAGATGGAAAGCAAGAGATTGTTTAAATATAATCAATTTAAGGTCCTGGAAATGAGGTTATCATCATGAGTACTTATTAAAGTTGTTTCCTCAAATCTAAGAGTCATTATGAATGGCTCCTTTAAACCGTTTTATTCATCACATTTTAATTGTAACATTCGCAATGCATTACATGATGACTATTTCGTTTTTTCTTCTTCAAATCAAATGTCTTTTTGCTGTGTGTTATCTTTGAGGTGGTTGGTTTGACCCAAGGCTTTAACTTTAACTTTTAGTTAATACGTTTTCGAAATCCCTATATAGAAAATGAATGGGGAAAATACTTCCGAAACATAGATAAAAAAGGAATCACTGTGGCACTCTATTGATCTCGATATTGATTGAGGAAGCATGTCAGCCCTGCCCCTTGGCTTTACGTCAATAGGTTGCGAAACCACTGCAAGCAGATTGCCAAACGCAGTTCGAACACTGCCAGAAATTGCACGGCTGTTGGGAGGAACCTTTTGGCTGGGGTCGACCCCTTGTTCTCCGAGGCTTGTCTTTGGGGCTGTGGGGGATGAGGGGAGGGGGGGTTGCTGGAAGGGGATGGTGCCTGAGGGGTGCTGGGCGCTGAGGGGGGTTTATCGTTAGTCTGTGGTGGCTCCTCTTTCTCCTTGATCCCCTCCATTGGAGGCTTGTCTTTTTTCCGCTCTCCACCACTACCACTGTGAAAATAACATGCAGGTCAACAAAGGAGGTTCTGATACAAATGAAAAGATGAGGAGAGCTGAGCGGCTCAACACTGAGCTCAAACACTCACAGACATTCAGATGAATATATTTCTGCAGGCTGAAAGATTATCACATTAAACAGAGCATCTGATTGGACAAACATTTGAATATGGCGTCAGTGCAAGTTGAGTCGTCAATATTGAATCGTAACCATTTTCCCAGAAGAGAAGACTGTATAAGCCTAGTTTAATTGTGTTGATCTATTAAAAAATATTGTGTTCACTTTTAAGGCTATGTCTACATCAATCCAGATACATCTGAAAAATGCCATTTTTGATTCTAAACGCTCTTTAGAAACATTGGCGTTTTCAAGCATTTTCCAAAAGTTTCTCGTCCAAACTGAAATTTCGGAAAACATTATTGTGCTCTCATGCTAATTTGCCCCGTTTAGTCAATCTGGCCCTTAATGTCAATAGCACATAGCAGGCACATACAATGCATGAAACATTTAAACAGATATCTATCAGTACAATATACGTTTTCACAGTCTACACAACAACGCAGAAAACAATGTTTCCAAGTTTATCCACTTGGAAGAGCATCTTCAAAAAGCTTGCTTTTTGCAGGACAAAAATGCAGTCTCAGGGGCCATTTACACCGTTTTCAACTAAAATCTGTAAACTTTTTTGCGTTTTGACTGTTCATTTATACAACAACGGCGTTTTGGAGGCCTTAAAACACAAACCTTTGAAAACGGGTTTCAAAGTGCAAGCTTTTGAAAATTATACCATTAATGTCTCCATTATCAAAAATGGGAATTTGTGAAAATGGTGAGAATGTGTATTATGTGTTCAGTCTATAGGCTCATAGCATTTCTTTACAAAGTGAAATCGCCAACGACTGGCCTGGCAGCAGAATATGCAGATCTGAGTGAATGGGGATCGTTTTGACAACTTTGTTATCCGTATGCAAGAAACGTAAGAAGATGCATTTTAGAGAAAAATATGTGTTTTCAAATATATACGGATTAGTGTAGAAGTAGCCCTAGAACAGTGTTTCCCAAACCCGTTCTGTAGGTTCACCACTTCTACTCATTTTGATTATCTCCCTAATCTTACACACCTGGTTCAAATTATCAGCTCATCAGTGGACAGCTTCATAAGCAGAAATGGGTCTGAGAAGGGAGACATCCAAAATGTGTAGAGGAGGCTTTGAGATCATTTGCATGTTTCAGCTGTGTGTGTGTGTGTACATTACCTCTTGGCGGCGGAGGAGAGCGTCTCTTTCCTGGCTACAGACACTGTGGTAGTATCTCTGTGAGATTTGCGGCCGCTGGAACTGCCATTGGCAATGCAGGACATTGAATAAGCCTCACGCAGAGCGGTCTGACCTGCAGGACACACATCACACATCATTCTTAGTACCTATTCTATTATTCTTATACCTAACAACAATGACTGAAATATGGGGAACATGTTAGGCTTACTTTACTGTATAGACCTTCCCACACCTTTTGACTTTTTAATATCCGTGAATTTTCCAGTTGGATAGGCCTTATGAAAATAATAATGGTAGCGCTTTACAATAAGCTTTCCATTGTTAACCTTAGTTAAAGTGGTGTTTGATTATGATTTCACTTTTTTAACTTTAGTTAGTGTGTAATGATGCTGTTTGAGCATAAACAACATCTGCAAAGTTACAGCACTGAAAGTTCAATGCATAGGGAGATATTTTCTTTTACAGAAGAAGTTTAAGGACTACAACAAACAGCTGGTAGGGACTACATTTTGTCTGCGTGAGATTCTCCAGCTTTGTTGTTGTTGAGCTGTTAAAGCTCCGCCCTTCTGGAAAGGGGGCGGGAGCAGCAGCTCATTTGCATTTAAAGAGACACAGACAAAAACGCTGTGTTTATGCTCACACCCAAATAGGGGCAAATTTGACAAGCTATAATAAATGATCTATGGGGGATTTTGAGCTGACTCTTCAGACACATTCTGGGGACACCAGAGACGTATAAAACTTGTAAAAGGGGCATTATAGGTCCCCTCTAATACACTGTGAACTAACATGAACAAACAATGGACTGTAACTAACATTAACAAAGATAAATAAATGCTTAATTTTACTGTAAGCTACATTACATTAACTAAAGTTAACAACTGAGACCTTTTTGTAAAGTGTTACCAAATTAATTTATATAAATTATGAATTTTTAAAAGCTGAACATAACTTGAAATATTTACATTCACTATATAAATTTCCAGACACTGTTGTGATTTAAGATTCTATTTATTTCTATGACTTTTGCATGCTTGAAGATCATGAGATTAAACCTGATCAACAGTCAGGATAGACAGTAAAGGGAGGACAATGTCTGGATTAAATAGGGCAGCATCCAGACAAATTAAGTGGATTAGTGGTCTGATTTAGTAGTCTATCTCTGTTGATTCAAGATATATATATATATATGCATTAACTTGATAGTGTACATTCCTGGGCAAAAAAAGTGGTCTTCTTAATGGTCTTAACCATTTTAATCACAAACCATTGGTCAGGAAATTAGCAAGAATTGCACAAATAAATAAAGTAACAGCAGGAAATAGCCTTCCCCAACTTGCATAAAGCTTTTTACAGGAAGAAGAGTCAATGCCGTTCCACTCAATTTTAATGGCTTCAAACAGTCATGAGTAGTTGAAAAATATCTCCAAGTTCAACTGAGTATAATGTGAGACCAAATATTCACTTTAGGGTTCATATCTGGACTCTGATCAGGCCAAAACATGAGCCTGATGGACTTGTTCTTAAGCCACTTCTTGGATGTCTTTGCAGTTTGGGAAGGAGCATTGTCTTAAAAAAATAACACTTGATCATTCCTCTTTAGATAACAACTTTTCATTTGTGGGAAGCAAGCCATTCTGCAATATTCTCCTGTACTCCAAAGCACTAAATGAAGCTGAAACTACACTCTTCCTCCATGCTTCGCTGTGCTAGAGATGCAATTATTACTAGATTTCTCAGCAGATTTTCAAAGACGCCGCTCTGGAGCAGTCATGTTTCATTGTGATTCATCACTCCACACACAACTACCCATGATATGCCAAAAACTTCATTCTGTCTTTGATGTTTTTCTCAGACAGCAATGGCTTTTTAAGCATTGTAAAGCAAAATTCGAAATTAAATCAGAAAAGCATAAACACCAGATGCGGTCTCAGAGGCACACGGACTCATGTTAAACTAGCATTTGTCCTTACTGTGGTTGTCCTGTAATGCTACAGAACAGACTGAGGTGTCCATCTGAGCTTGGTGTGGGATTCTCACGCTAAACTTCAGTGCCATGGTTGCAATGGTTTGCATCAGCCATGCTATTTAAAACTCTCTCTGAATGGCCTGCATGTGGAAATGTCTGATTTAGGCTGTTGGCTCCTCACTGGTCACTTCACTTGACCCCTCTGCTTTGTGAGAGAGACTGACTCTTGTGTAGTTATTGTGTTATGGCACCCTGCAGCCCTTGTGTGGTGGATTCAAATAATCGTTTCTCTCCAGGGCACGTGTACGCGTGTGTATATTATCTCAGGAGGCGGCGATGCGATGTCAGAACCACATGGCTCCGTTTCACGCTCCATTAGCCCACAACAAAAACACACAGTGTGTGGCTGACCTCATCAGACCGCTGAGAGAATGTGTGTGACGTGTGTGTTTGAACAAACCCTGAACCCCTTCCTTACACAACTCCACCTCCATAACAAAACAACTACCGCTTGCATCCATGCTTCATCCTGAACTCCTCTTGGGCATGCTTCTTTAAAAATGTTTATAAATATTTAATCAGATTTAACAAGATATTAATTATCTAGTTCTCTTGGTTTAATCTTAAATTAAAAAATAGCGCCGGCCCCACACATGACCTGCAGGTTCTTTGCATATTTTCTGTGCTGATTTTGTGGGAAAATCTGCTGAATTGAATGGATTTAAAATGAGTGAAACAGAGCTGTGAGTTAACCCTTATTGGCTAGGGCAGCAACGAACAATTAATTTGATAATTAACGGATTCAACGTTTATTAGAGCAACTGAACTTTTATTCAGCTTTTCTATTAGATGTGCAAAATAACAATTAAGTCAAGAACATAAAAACAATACCTTTTAAAAATACCTATTACGGATAAAATATATATTAATCAATATTACCATTTCTATTTATTGTAAAGTGAAGTTATAAAAATAATCATTTATATATTTATTAGTGATGCCAAAATTACAGCGTTAACTCATACGATTAATTTTTTTCAGTTTTTTCAATTAATGCAGAATCAGTTTTTTTTCCATCATAATTTGGCTTATTTGCACAAATGCTTTTAAACCATTCAAGTGCCACAAGACAAACGAGAATGCACGGTCTGTGAATATCTTGTCAAGTGACACACATGACTCATATGCACAGAAAGGCACCAGTATCGAGTTTTCTTTCGCACTTGAACAAACAATAACACACAGAATTATGCCAAAATGCCCATTTTGTTGAGTATCTTCATAAGAGCAGTCTTACATGAGCTAAATAATGCCTTAAATTACCTTAAAGAGTTGTGAGAAAATGAGACGCGTGTAATGTTCGGCAGCTGCAGCTCTAAAAGTGACAGCAGCCTAATAAACTACTGTGATGTCTGTCATTAATGTTAATCAAAGAACAGAGAAAATTGTAGCTTTAATAAAGATTAATCTTTGTTTGATAACTTTACTCAATATATTTCCTACCTGTTAGACAGGCAAATATGACATTTATTATAATGGGTTTATGTGAAGATTGTTTTAAGTTCACTTAAATTAAAAGTTATTTTTTTAAAGCCTAATAAATGTTGAAATTGATAGCTTTTAATTGTACTGTAATGTTGAATGTCTATAATTAATGCTTTAAAAATATCACTTTCATACAGACATTAGTAGCATAATTAGTATCAGTGATACTGGCATTCATTCATAAAAAGATGCCATTAAACAAACAAATTTAAAATATACTGTCTTTGAGTTGTTTCTACATTAATTTGGAGAGTAACTGTGAAATTATTACATTATAAAAATATTAAAAACTCCTGTTTTTAATTGTGATTCATTGCGATTATAGAAAAAAAAAGTGTGATTAATTAGTTACTTTTTTGGTAACACTTTACAATAAGGTTCATTAGTTAACATTAATTAACTACATTAGTTAACATGAAATAATGAACTGCACTTATAAAGCATTTATTAATCTTTGTTAACTAATACATTATTAAAATCTTGTTAACATTAGTTAATGCACTGTGAACTAACATGAACAATGAACAACTGTATTTTCATTAACTAATGTTAACGAAGATTAGTAAATCTAATGAACCCTATTGTGAAGTGTTACCATTTTGTTTAGTCGATTGAGAGCAGTAACATTTATGCATTTGGCAGACACTTTTATCCAAAACGACTCGCACTGCATTCAAGAATCGAACCCATGACCTTGCCGTTTCTAGTGCTATGCTTTACTGATAAATAAATAAATAAATAAATAAATAAATAAATAAATAAGGGAAACAAACAGGAAACTTAACCCTTCGCACTTTGATATTTGTTCTCAGATTTGTGTGTCAGTAAGAGGAAGCTGAGGTCACGAATCATGACAGATCATGCCGTTTAGATCAAATGAATAAATAATGCATGCGTGTTTAACGAGATTGCTTTCATGGACAGAGTTTGAGCATTTATGCGTAAGATGACCTTCTTCCTGTACTGTGTGTGTGTGTGTGTGTGTGTGTGTGTGTGTGTGTCTAGTCATCACAGTCTCACAGGAAGTCCTTATGTGACCCAACTCCAACAGGAAACCAAGGAAATGTCTGCCTTCCATCAGAAGCCTGTTCGTCTCCCAAACCACTGCCATTCTCCAGCACTCTTATGCTTAAAATACAGCAAGAAAATTGTAGCATGTAAAGGTAAAGTCATTCTTAATCATATTCAGTGTTCTTCATATGAAAGAAGACACTCTTATTAGCAATAAAAACACATCAGAAACAGACAAAATAAAGCACAATGCCTTACTGACCCAGTAATAAGAGTTGTCCATCGATATTTATTAACAGCAAAAACAAGACATTTAAGCATAGCATTCAACGGCGACTGGGAAACAAACCAGCGCTTCTCTTTTCCTCTCACAGATACAGTCCTGAGAGCAGCTGATTGAGGAGAGACTGAGGTTTGGGAGAGGACTTGACTGGAAAGACTGAGAGTTTGGGGAAAGATACTAGCGTGGGGGATTATAGGAAATGAGGGGGAATAGATATGGGATTGAATGTTATAGGAGCGGTGAGTCAGCCTTGAAACTCAATGGTGAGAACGAATGAGAAATGAAGGAGTAAAAGTGAGAATAATGAGTCATAAAGGGAGTAAATATGGGCAGTGGAAGAAAAGAGAGAAAAGAGAGAGAATTCGGAGAGAATGAGAATAGTGGGGAAAAAATTAATATCATTATTGTATTACACCAATAAGTGCAAGCACCTAAAGTATTGCATATTTTGTCATAGAGAAACGCACATTTGAAAGTAAAGCATTGACTATGAGTTACAATTTTACAGATATTAATGACAATAACACTTCATGTTAATAACTAATTTGTACACTATCCTTCAAAAGTTTTAATTTGGTAAGAGTTTTTGAAGTAAGTCTCTTCTGCTCACAAAGGCTGCATTTATTTGATCAAAAATACCATAAAAAATACTACAATATTTGCAAATACCATGATGAATTGTATTTTATTTATTCGTTTATAAACAGTAAGTTCAGAAGAACAGGGTTCATTTGACACAGAAATCTTTTGTAATATTATAAATGTCTTCACTGTCACTTCTGATCATGCATGCTTGCTTAATAAAAGTATTAATTTCTTTAAAAAACTGTTTAATTAAATATTGTGATAGCAGGACTAAGTTGGAATGGCTTAACAGATATTCTATCGGGCTCTTAATTGTTGAAATACGATCTAACATAAGCACCATATTAAGATTTAAAGAACTGTGTCCAATTCAAAAAGCTTCAGTTTGAAGCCCAGATAGATCAAATTTAATTCAACAAATAGTTTTAAGCAGGAATGCACCGTATTTTGTTTAGGCCACAATGTTCACAATGAAGCTCTGAATTTATAAATCTGATATTGATACTTTTCATGTTCATGATCTGTCGTTCATCTTACAAATGAAGTCTTTTTTAGTAATGATTGAGTCTGCATGCATATAATAAATAATATTATTTTGAGGTTTTTGGCAATTAGCTTCCAGTTTTGATGACTATTACTGTAAAATGTGGAAAACAGTCATAATAAAGAATGAGTAGTGTAGCCGTCCAAACTGTGTGTTGAGTCAGAGGTTGGCCGTCTTTCTTATGGTTTTGTCTGGCAGTTGCTGTGCAGGGCTTGGATTTGTATTTTGTTTAGAGGTTTGGTTTCGTTTTGCCTGTTTTCATCGCTCACTGCCTCAGAATTGTTATTTCTTTCTTTCCTTTCATATGGTCAAATTGTTTCTAGGCCCAGCCCTGTATATTTTTAAAGGCAAAAATTCAGAAATCCCCCCATGGCCAGCTCTTTTACACACAGCAGACCAAATGTTTGAACACACACATTCTCTTTCATACGCACGCTACACAAACACTACAGATAAGATGCGTCACACTAGACTTTTTTCTTTCATTTCTTTCCTTTTTTGGGGGGAATAAATAATAATAATAATAATTTGTATAAAATAAAATACATTGAGGGTAGAAGGAATGGTATAATTAAGATTTTTTAATGTTTTTGAAAGATTAAAATATTATTGAATATGTGAAATATTATTACAATTTAAAAGAACCGTTTTCTATGTTAACATACAGTAAAAAGTAATTTATTCCTGTGATCAAAGCTGAATTTTCAGCATCATTACTTCAGTCTTCAGTGTCACATGATCCTTCAGAAGTGCTCAATTATTAATAATAGTTCTTATTATTATCTATGTTAAAAACAGTTTTTGCTGCTTAATATTTATGTGGAAACCATGATCATTTTAGTTCAGGATTCTTTGATCAGTCTTTGGAATTTAAACGTTTTGTTACATTATAAATGTCTTTATTGTCACTTGAATCAATTTTATGCTTCCATTAATTTTTATTAAAATATATATACAACTTTTAAATGGTATTGTATCATGATTTCCACAAAAATATGAAGCAGCAAAATGGTTTTAACACTGATAATCATAAATGTTTCTTGAGCATCAAATCATCATATTAGAATGATTTCTGAAGGATCATGTGACACTAAAGACTGAAGTAATGATCACAGGAATAATATTTCACAACATTACTGTTTTTATGTATTTTTCATCAAGTAAATGCAGCCAAGAAAGCATATTAGATTTCTTTCAAAAACAAAAAAATCTTAATTATTACAAACTTTTGACCACCAGTATATGTAATAAAATACGTAATAAAATAATAATAAAGATAACACTAAGTCTGCATTTTTAGTAGTCAAAAACTGGGAAATAAAAAGGAATTTCAGTCGTGGAAACATCTGAGAAAAATCTTTTAAAGTCATGGAAATGACTATAATGAATATAAAATGTTCTATTTTAGTTCCGCTCTTAATATTTCTTTTTCAAGAAGTTGCTCTTTGTTAGTGCTTACGTTGAGTAACACATTCATTAGTCTGGGTGTTGGTTTAATTGGACACATGTGTATACTAAAAAGTATAATTATTCAAATCTATTTTTTTCCGAAGCCTATCATCTGACATACAAATGGAAATCCAACCCAGCAATCTGTGAAATGACATGAATTATTTCTGAATGGGAGTGAATGGAACATGAGGTCTAGTGTGACCGCACCTTTAGTCCAGTCATGGACGGGTGGGAGGTGTCACTGAAACACACTGCTGGTGTGAAAGTGTTCACCGGGACACACAGTCCTGCCATCAATACTGCCATACATCAATGCAGATCCCACAGGGAACATGAAACGAGTGGGAAGTGAATGGGTGAGGAACACAGTGCCAGATTTTCCAGCTCTTCCATCTCTCCTGTGCTCATATGTTCAATAATTCATTCTCTTCATACGTCCACTGTCGTTACGTACAGTCCTGCTCATACATTTACAAGCCCTGTTTTTTTAAATAAGGGGGATGGTACAAATGTATGTGCATGTTAACGTTTCAGCACAGTGTGCTTGCAGCTTAAATTATTTCAGATAATCAGATATAGTACAGAATATGCGTATTTGGCATGCTGTCCGAAGGGAGGGCTCTAAGCTCGGAATTTGGCCCGAATCCAGAGTACTGCCCCCATCTCTGGCTGGGATAGGAATAATCGAAAGTGAGATGAGGGGGTGATGCTGGAAAACCGTTGTGGATCAGGAGGTTCATCGGCTATCTATCTATCTGTCTATCTGTCTATCTGTCTGTCTGTCTGTCTGTCTGTCTGTCTATCTATCTATCTATCTATCTATCTATCTATCTATCTATCTATCTATCTATCTATCTATCTATCTATCTGTCTATCTATCTATCTGTCTATCTATCTGTCTATCTGTCTATCTATCTATCTGTCTATCTATATATCTATATATATATATATATATATATATATATATATAATACATATTTAACCATTTGCTAAAATCATTTAAGTTCATTTTTTTCCTCAATGTACGCACAGCACCCCATATTGACAGAAAAACACAGAATTGTTGACATTTTTGCAGATTTATTAAAAAAGAAAAACTGAAATATCACATGGTCCTAAGTATTCAGACCCTTTGCTGTGACACTCATATATTTAATCTCAGGTGCTGTCCATTTCTTCTGATCATCCTTGAGATGGTTCTACACCTTCATTTGAGTCCAGCTGTGTTTGATTATACTGATTGGACTTGATTAGGAAAGCCACACACCTGTCTATATAAGACCTTACAGCTCACAGTGCATGTCAGAGCAAATGAGAATCATGAGGTCAAAGGAACTGCCTGAAGAGCTCAGAGACGGAATTGTGGCAAGGCACAGATCTGGCCTAGGTTACAAAATCATTTCTGCTGCACTTAAGGTTCCTAAGAGCACAGTGGCCTCCATAATCCTTAAATGGAAGACGTTTTGGACGACCAGAAGCCTTCCTAGAGCTGGCCGTCCGGCCAAACTGAGCTATCGAGGGAGAAGAGCCTTGGTAAGAGAGGTAAAGAAGAACCCAAAGATCACTGTGGCTGAGCTCCAGAGATGCAGTCGGGAGATGGGAGAAAGTTGTAGAAAGTCAACCATCACTGCAGCCCTCCACCAGTCGGGGCTTTATGGCAGAGTGTCCTGACGGAAGCTTCTCCTCAGTGCAAGACACATGAAAGCCAGCATGGAGTTTGCCAAGATGGTGAGAAATAAGATTCTCTGGTCTGATGAGACCAAGATAGAACTTTTTGGCCTTAATTCTAAGCGGTATGTGTGGAGAAAACCAGGCACTGCTCATCACCTGTCCAATACAGTCCCAACAGTGAAGCATGGTGGTGGCAGCATCATGCTGTGGGGGTGTTTTTCAGCTGCAGGGACAGGACGACTGGTTGCAATCGAGGGAAAGATGAATGCGGCCAAGTACAGGGATATCCTGGACGAAAACCTTCTCCAGAGTGCTCAGGACCTCAGACTGGGCTGAAGGTTTACCTTCCAACAAGACAATGACCCTAAGCACACAGCTAAAATAACGAAGGAGAGGCTTCACAACAACTCCGTGACTGTTCTTGAATGGCCCAGCCAGAGCCCTGACTTAAACCCAATTGAGCATCTCTGGAGAGACCTAAAGATGGCTGTCCACCAACGTTTACCATCCAACCTGACAGAACTGGAGAGGATCTGCAAGGTGGAATGGCAGAGGATCCCCAAATCCAGGTGTGAAAAACTTGTTGCATCTTTCCCAAAAAGACTCATGGCTGTATTAGATCAAAAGGGTGCTTCTACTAAATACTGAGCAAAGGGTCTGAATACTTAGGACCATGTGATATTTCAGTTTTTTCTTTTTTAATAAATCTGCAAAAATGTCAACAATTCTGTGACTTTCTGTCAATATGGGGTGCTGTGTGTACATTAATGAGGAAAAAAATGAACTTAAATGATTTTAGCAAATGGCTGCAATATAACAAAGAGAGTGAAAAATTTGAGGGGGTCTGAATACATATATATATATATATATATATATATATACATATATATATATATATATATATATATATATATATATATATATATATATATATATATATATATATATATATATGAACCTGGTCCTCCCGCTTATTAAATGCTAATAAAACAACATATAAAGAAAATGTGAAGATGTGTGCTAAATCAGATGTTAATGACAATAAAGCTCAATGTAAAGTATACTGCGACACGTTCGCTGCATCTGAAATCACATACTGTATACAGTATGTATTAAACTTGGTTTGAAACTTACTTCATGACTGTAAAAAAAAAAAAAAAAAAAAAAAAAATATGTTCTATACAGTATGAATGTGTGTATTATGAATGAAATTTGTATGTACTACATCCACCATGTTGTCACTGTCATGTGACCTGTGGTGTCAATTGCGTCTCATCAAAAACCTTTAGGTCGAATGCGTTTGCTGCATACGTGTGTGCGTGAGAGTGAGAGAAACCGGGCAGGAGGCAGCCAGTGTTTTTATACTGTGTGTTAAAAAGAGAACAAAGTGAAGTCAGTTTTAATGGTCAAACATTAAAATGCCTTCCCTCAAGCAGCCCCCGAGATCACAAGCTCTCACACACACGCATTCACACACTGACACACACACAGCTGCTATTCAAATGGAAACGTTCAGCGCCGTGGGTCAAGGCTGGATTGAAACTGTTAACAGATCCTGGTCTGGCTGAGCTCCTACACTTCCTCCATGTAAACAGTGTGAGGATCACTGGAGGCAAAGACGCACACACACACACACACACACACACACCGCAGTGCTAGGTTACCTTTGCTGCTTTGCTGTTTTTTGGCAGCAGCGGCGGCAGAGTCCTCGGACTGAGCCAGACGTCTGAGCACGTCTGCCAGCGCGGCCTTCATCACCGTCAGCTCATCCTCCTGCTGCTGCACCCGCAGCTCAAGAGACGACAGGCGGTCCTGCACATCTGATGTGCTCGCTGCAGAAATACTGTCATCTGTCAGAGAAAGAGAGATGCCTTTCTTATCATACAGTACAGATTACACAATTTAGTCATTTTGCCAGATATGATTTTTTTGTTTTTCTTTGGACAACACCAAATGTTATTGTGTAGGTCTTGTAGCAAAACATTTTATAATATTACACACATACACTATGTTCAACAATTTGGGGTCAGTAAGATTTTTTTTTTTTTTTGTGACAGAAATTAATACTTTAATTCAGCAAGAACATTAAATTGTTCAAAAATAACACTAAAGACACTTATAATGTAACAAAATTTGTATTTCAAATAAATGCTGTTCTTTTGACCTTATCAAAGAAAATATGTATCATGGTTTCCACAAAAATGTATAATAATCATAAGTGTTTCTTAAGCAGCAAATCAGCATATTAGAATGATTTTTGAAGGATCATGTGACACTGAAGACTGGAGTAATGATGCTGAAAATGCTCATCTTTGATCACAGGAATAAATTATATGGTAAAATACATTAAAATAGCTGACTTAGCCGTTATCATAATTTTTAATTTCATAATATTACAGTTTTACTGTATTTTTGAGCAAATAAATGCATCGTTGGTAAGCATAAGAGGCTTAAAAACTTAAAAAACTTAAAAATCTTAATGACCACAAACTTTTGAACATGCATATGTTTACACACATATACACATATACATATATATATATATACATATACATATACATATATATACATATACATATATATATATACATATACATATACATATATATACATATACATATATACATACATATACATATATACATATACATATACACATATATATATATATATACATATACACATATATATATATATACATATACACATATATATATATATATATATATACATATACACATATATATATATACACATATACACATATATATATATATACACATATACACATATATATATATATATATATATATATATATATATATATATCAATTAGTCTGATCACTCTTATCTGAATTATTTTAGTAAATGAAAGTATAAACTACTCCACAGGACTCTCATACTGTATTCTTTGCAGTAAAACAATCCACTGTAGTCTAGATGAATATCCATAGAAGTCAGTGGACACACAGCCCACATAGAGCCCCATTGTAGCCATTCTTCAGAGCACATTTGCCATCGATAAGTGAGTTTCCCAATCCTGAAGAGCACCAGACACCACTAATGTCAACAAACAACATGGAGAAAAGACTTGCGGCTGTTTATGCACAGAACGGAAAAAGGAAAGAAAAAAAATTATGAATGAGACAGTGGGAGACGTGGGCAGCACAGCTTATCAGATACAGATGGAATCAGTGGTAAGCAAGGGCAATTTTTATGCATTCAGCTTTGGCTCTTTCCTCTTGTGATTTCACTTGCTTGTCAGAAACTATGAACACTGAAATTTTGGATTTCACAACCATGAACCATGATTTTGTCTACTACAGTAGCATTTATATATGGCCTCAAAGCTAAAAGGTGTGAACTAAGCATAAAAAATAAAAAAATAAAAAAACTCTAGAAAGAAACTTTTTTTTTATTTCACTGGATCTTTAAAACATGACAGAATGACAATATTCTGTCTTCTAGTCAGAACTAGGCTTAATAAATAGTCTTTTCCTTTCGTCTGTCAGTGGGGATTGTCATATACCATTATTGATGATAACGGAGTTATTTAAAAAATGAAACTCTGATATCATGTTAATATCACACATACTGTATGATAAAATCATAAATAATCCTGCGGCAGCAACTGGCTGACACTCCAACACAGTAGGTGGCAGTATTGCACTTTAATGTTTGTTAAAAAACTGAAACAAAACAAAAAACAAGACATAGAGCGCGTTCCAAACGGGATATATCACCCTCTGAAGGGCACTTCAGAGTGAAAACAATCATGGCCACCATGTTGAAGGGTCGTTCCAAACCCAAGTGCTCAAAATTGGCCACTTCACAGGGCCCTTCGGAATGAAGGATTTCAAAGGGTATAACTGATGGACACTTCAGACCCCCATGATCCTTTGCACAGGGATTTTTGACGTCACAGAATAGGTACAGGAGCCTCGGAGTTCGATTTTACCTATAAATGTATGTATAGTATTTTTTTATACTACTGTAATATTTATGCGAGTTAGATTTTGTACATTAATATGGTCAAAATGACATTGTATTTCAACAAAAATCCTTTACAGCTCCCTTTATCAGCCTATTCAAATGTTTAAAATACACAGACAAAATATACAATATTGTGCGATAAACCTAAATAAATAAATAAACTAACGTTTAACAAAAGGTGCAGCTTGCACAATCTACTCATCGTTCAGAGCGTGTTTTTTGGGGGGACAACTGGCGTACAAAATGTATGACGAAGGTGCCTCCTTGATTGTCTCCTTAAGATGATGCAGAAGTGCATTCCAAAAAATGAGTTTTCCTCTTCATCCCTTCGAAGCTCTCACTCCAGAGGGTAAACCCCTTTGAAGGGATTAAGGCATAGGGATGAGCTCTTCCGAATGGAAGGCAGGTTTAGCTACTACTGCCACAAGAAATCATGCTGGAGGAGATGACAGACAATAGTGAGACTCTACCTGCACCCACAGCGCCACAGCGGCCTGACGAAGGCTGTCCCAATTCGAAGGCTCCTTCAAATACAGTTTTGAAGATTTCAGTCCTATTCAAGCACACAGGAGCTGCAGATTACACACTGGAACCCAGGTGTAATCTGCAGATGTGTCCTAAAATTGGCTCAAAATATCAAACAAGTTTGATATCCTCTGACTGGACACAATCATAGTCTGTACATATCATAGATTACGCGATTTTCTGTGAAATTGGTCAGCAACGACTGCCCAAACCTGCAGACTCTGACTAGGGCTGGCCGATATATCGAATGCTTTTGTCACGCGCATTTCGTCAGTAAAGCCGGTTCCCTGATTACCGCTAAATCACCATCACCTGCTTTCAAATGGAGCGGCATTTAATAGACAGAGCCGTAGATCACTGATAAGACACGCAATATCGCGTTCAATATCGACGGCGATACATATCTATATTGAACGCGATATTGCGTGTCTTATCAGTGATCTACGGCTCTGTCTATTAGATGCTGCTCCATTTGAAAGCAGGTGATGGTGATTTAGCGGTAATCAGGGAACCGGCTTTACTGACGAAATGCAAGTGACAAAAGCATTCGATACATTGGCCAGCCCTAACTCTGACTTTCAGCAATTAGCATCAAATCATCCAGACCGGAAATCAGGGCAAAAATCTGTGCAAAACTCGAGTATATTCCAGCCTTTAATTCTTTTCCCACCATTGACGGAATTTTCCGTCATTTATCAGACAACACTTTCCCGCCATTCACAGAATTTTACAGCTTTTTGTGCTTTCACTGTTATACTATAGGGGGTGCTATTATGCACCTTCTGAAAGAGTAGCGAATCTCTGGATCAAAACACAGGGAAAGAAGAAGCCGAAACAAGTGATAAAAGCATTGCTTACACACATTGTAGTCTTTGCAAAAGATTTATTTTTAGTTCAAAATGTTGCTTTTTTAATGAAACATAACCACATTTAAGCATTGATAAATAAGAATCCATAAAGCTAGAATAAAAAACTTTTTTTTTTTGTTTTTCAAGCAGAGGCACTGTTCTTTCTTTTCATATATTCCATGTTTAGATATTCATGCAACAAAATATTCGGGGAGCCATGAAACTTCAAATGTTAAAATGATCAAAAATGTTGGCGGTGGCTGGCAACGTAAAAAAAAAAAAACGTTTGCGGGGGAAGATTTAAAGGGATAGTTCACTCTAAAATGAAATCTTTGAAACCTTCATGCCATTCTAAACCTTTATGTCTTTCTTCTGTAGAAAACAAAAAATATGTTTTGAAGAATTCTGGTGACCAAACAGTTTTGACTTTTATAGTATGGACAAAAAATAATCATCGTGACAGTACCTTTGCTTTACAGAAGAAAGGAAGTCATTTAAAAATGACATGAGGCTGAGAAAAATGGTCATTTTGGGGTGAACTGTCCCTTTAAGTGTTTTTCTTGGCTGCAGAAGGTCAGCAGTATTACTGGAGCATTACTGGAGCATTAGTGTTAGGCTCTGGATGGGGGGCATCGGCTGCCAGGCGTTACTGTGGTTGGGACTTTGATTGCTGGACTGGTTCCCTGATCGAGGAGGCCCAGCATTCTGAGCTGCGGTTTGCTCGTTTAAGGGGCATAAAATACCATATAACAACTCAAACTCTCACACACCAACACATATCTGATCCAAACTTGAAACCAGACCATAGGACATTTTTACACCACTTATAAATCACTGGAAGTACTCACTTTCTCACCCACACACAATTCGAACAAACAAAACGCATGGGCGCATATACGAGAAGCCTATTACCACACCGCACCTCCAGCTCTTGAAAAATCGTCAAATTCCCCACATAGTCTTAATGATAACACTGCCTCTAGTCTTAAGGTCAGTGAGGGGGAGGAGGTTCAGGAATGACATTATTAGACAAAAAGCTGAAGTGCATTAGCTAGATACTCCGCCAACAGCTGAGCTAACCCAACATTACAGTTAGTTGTTAGCACAAAGATCAATCGGTCCAATCTGGCAACTGCAAACATGGAGAGAGAAACGATTCAAACTCTAATGTTATCAACCTCCTGGAGCCGTCCAAGCCATCGTCAGCATGAGTCAGCATGAAACTACTGATCGATACTTAGTCTGTCAGAGCTGCGTATCAATCCTGTAGATCATGAATACTACCATTAAAAATTAATTACCTTTTCTAGTTGTGCTGTTTGTTAAAGTCGACATCTGAAGGCCAGATTATTATTATGGCAATATCTCAAAGAATAATCAGGGGTGAATATCTGCTGCTATATCTCCCATGAAAAGCCAGCTGAATTTGATGTAAAAATGTTTGAATATTTGCGACTGATCTTGGCTGTAGTAATTCATCAAATGAAGGATGTAAATTGATGAATCAGAATTCCTCCCTCAGGATCCACATTAGGTTGCTAAGCCAATAGCAGAGTGACCATGAAAACTATTTCTGAGGCAGAGTAGTACAACATACATCTTTGAGTTAGAAGAAATATTCTGTGGAAGATCAAACCAGAGGTCTTAAAGGATAGTTCACCCAAAAATGAAAATTATCCCATTATTTACTCACCCTTGGTGTGTATATGGATTAGGGCTGCTCAATTATGGCAAAAATCATAAACCCTGATTATTTTGGTCAATATTGAAAATAACTGTTGTATACTTTAAATGTAGACTAGGGCTGCACGATTAATTGGATGATAAACAAACAAAAAAAACATTGAAATCACGCTTAAACGATTTGGCTTATTGTGATTACGAAATCGCAAAGGCTGCGATAATTTTTTTTAATGCTTAGCTTGTCAATGAAGTGTGGCTCCAAATGCTAATCCATCTGAAAGCACTGCAAGTTTGAATCACTTATAATGTGCATTTGAAAAAGCAACATGCATCAAACATCTTTCAGACGAGAAGCAACAACATTTAACCCTTAAATGCATACCTTGGGTCTTTAGTGACCCGGGACGTCATCCACTACCCTCTTCCTCATTCATTTTTTAAAGTTAGACATCAACCTTCTTGGTATTCCTCAAACAATTCATTATAAAGAATATAACAAGAACAAAATCATAAAATCATAAAATAATGCCTATTTTTGTATTCATTTTTTGTAAAAATTGTATAGGGTCGCTAACGAGTGTACATATATTTTTTCTGCACAACATTAATTTAATCTTAGATGACGGAATAAGTGCAATTCACCTTTAATCCACAAGGTGGCAATGTCTGATACACAATGCTGAAGTGACGACTCATTTAAACAGAAAACGGAATAATAAGAAAAACATGAAATGGCTCAGCGATTTCCTGCAGAACAACTACTGAACGCAATCAAATATGACTGTAACTGTCACTGGATGGATCTGGTGAAGCTGTTAGCGATCAAAATATTGATTTTGAAGATGTTGAAAATTTTTGAGAATACGTTTGAGATCGTGAATGGGCTCATATTCGTGACCTCAAACATAAAATGAGCTGAATTTACTGGGAAATGAGCTCTGATGAGGACAGTGATGATGGCATAAAACATCTGCTCAAATGGAGCCCTTTCAAGCTCCAAAAGGTAACAAAATATGCTTTATTTTATTCTTCTATAATTGTTGCTAATATCAGAGGAGTTTTATATTATCGCGACAGGTAGAGATCCTTCTGTGTTAGATATTGATCCGGGTCGATAAAGACCCGAATATTTAAGAATGATTGGTGAAACAGTCATGCATTTAAGGGTTAATATGTTTTTACTCCAAACTCACATCATAACAACAGTTGAGCGTCCTTCTGTGAGATGATGTGGCTTCTTACACAGAATAAGGCAATCGTTTGTTTATTAGTCATGTTTAATAAATCAAAGCATTTCAATCCTCTGCTTATTCAGCTACAGCGATAGTATAGGATTTCCTGGAATGACGCCTGTTCTACTTTGGCAGCAGGGCATATTTGGAGTTTCTGCGCGAGAGCGCCCTCTGGCTTTCAGCGATATAGCTCTGACAAGCTGCGCATAAAATAATCACAGCCTTTGCCAAATTTGCAATAAATCATGCAGCCCTAATATAGACTTATTTAAAGCTACAAAAGTGATTCGTTCAAGAGCAGTGAGTGATTTTATCTTTGTCTTTTCTTGTTAGATTAACAATGACTGCAGCAGTGATTAATGTTGACTGCTGTCACTTTAAGAGCTGCACGGACCCAATATAGAACTACTGTTACACACGCGCACTTTCACATTTTTTCTCAGGTTCGTTTTACCTGGATTATCTAGTTTTCATAATCGAAATCGAAAATACGATTAATTGCAAAGATCCAACTATAAATATGGATATTTTTCTAACAAAACCCCATCGCTTCACTTCAGAAGGCCTTTATTAACCCCCTGGAGCTGTGTGGAGTACGTGTATGATGGATAGATGCACTTTTTGGACTTCAAAATCAGGAGCGCCATTCACTACAATTATAAAGCTTGGAAAAGTCAGGATATTTTTAATATAACTCAGATTGTGTTAGTCTGAGAGAAGATAGTCATACACACCTAGGATGGCTTGAGGGTGAGTAAATCATGGGATAATTTTCATTTTTGCATGAACTATCCCTTTAATATAGGGTTGCGCTTTTAAAAGACTGCCAATGTTAATCTCATGTTACAATGAACCATCTTAACATACTGTGTGATTATTGTCTTGAGAGGGATGTTTAGTTAAATATGTTTATACTATATGACATGCAACACAAATAAACTGCTCTGTGTATTTTAAAAAGCTAAGCCCCTAAGGGGACAGAAAAAAAATAAGAGATGAGAGGAAAGTTTGAATGCTTTTTGAGCAAGCGCAATGCTTGTTGGGAGGTTTTGTGAGACAAAGCAACCATTTTGTGAGCAAATGTTTCTTAGGGGAACACAAAAGCATTAGAATATAATTTTCCTCCCATCTCATTTATTTTTATCACCAGGGCTCCATACATTTAATCATGAATACACCTTGAAAAATGATATTGCAAAGTGGTAAATACAGATTACTGAAGTTCATTTTACAAGAAAATACTAGTTCAGTCTTTCTACTTCAAAATATCATGTTTAATTCAATGTGTTACTTACCATTTATTTGTAATTATTCATGGATAAGGAAATCCTACACATTTTTTCTGTGCAATTAGAATAGCAAAAATAAGGCTCATCAAGCTAGAAAAGGAAGGAGAAAACAATTCCTGTGTTTTGTTGTCAGTGTCAAAGGCTGCCTGTCCAAACTCAAATGCAATATTTGATGCAAATGTACCTGTACTAACAAGCTAAAAGAAAAATTGACACCAAAGCAGACAAAATTGTCAATACTAATAAATGTGAATGTTTGATTGTAAATGTGCAGTCACCTTTTTGATTGCAAATTCCAGTCAATTCAATAGAAATTTTTCACAGATTTCGCAACAGGTTCAAGTTGGTCATGCAAAAATCACCACGTTTACCAACAGAAAAATATATCTGTGTGAGCTTTTTGCCTGCAAAATTTCAATGTGACTGCATCTTAAGAACATTTTTATTTACTTTGATCCGATTAGCAATTTTTATATTATGTCAAGTCATCACTTGAATGTAGAATCAAGCAAAACCAGTTGAGAACCACTGAAAGAACCAGAACATATGTAAATGTTCACAAGTTAACACAAAAGACACTACTGGGGTGTGTATATAAACACACACACACACACACACACACACACACACACACACACACACACACACACATACAGGAACAGACCAAAGTCACTTAACCAACTGTTTTATCTTTGTCAAAAATTTACCAAGAAACTAAAAGCAAACATCTCAAGGTTGCAGGAAGTAGTTAATAAAATCCAAAGTCTGGAAGGGCTGCAAAACGACACAATATTTCATTTGCTTTCCCTGCCCGCAGTTTCCTCCCTGTCTACAGGTCCTTCCTCTCAAACCATCTTATCTCAGCAGCCCATGGAAACACGGAGAGGGCAAACGTTTAGAATACAATGCATTTCTTTGAGAGGAAATCGCTTTGGGAGGTTGTTTGATACTGGCAGTGCGTACGGAAAAAACGAGGGCAGAGGGAAGCTCGCTAAAAAGGAGGAGAAAGGGAGGGTTGGAGGGTGGCGGAGTATCCCCAGGTTACCTCCACCGAATATATCAGTGGCATGATGTTTCTCCAGAATGGGGTGCACCTAAACTGAGGATAAACGCACCTTCCTCCACATTTCTACCCATGATTCCTTGCCGGCTATAAGAGGAAGGAAGGCCTGCGCACATGTCATATTTCACAATAGCTTGTCACATTCCTTAGTTTTCTCCCCCACCCCTTCAGCACGTACACCTAAACACACACACACCTCCGAACTAACACACATTTCCTCAAAATAAAATGGATATCTCGCATAAAAGATGCGTGAACCTCCCATGCTCAGACCAGAGACCAACATACGCTCATACACACAACTCCAGTGAGATCCTAGACTCGGTGCAGGACAATCCCATGGCGTGCGGCCAGATTGCATGTTTTTGGCATGCTTCATTTTGTCTATGGAGGAAGTCCTCAGGGTTAAATGGCAGATTTAGAGCTGAGATAAGACTCAGTGGTGCAATCAGCCACATTCAGGCTCAAGTCACACACAAACACAACGTTCGCCAGCATTGATTAATGTGTCTTGTTAATGTTCACCATTTGCAACACTTATTCATAACAGATAGCTTTGATAATCTGTCTTGGTGTTTAGCTGCGTGCTTCCTGAGTACGAGATAAGGATTAGACGAAAGCAAAGACTGGTTGCACACAAAACTAGTTCGGACTTGATCCTCATGAAGCAGTGGAGACGTCTCTTAGCTAGCAAAAAAAAATTATCAAGTTACGCTGCCGGTGTTAGAAGATAATTAAAACACTCGGCACACTTGTAAACTGGAGTAGAGTACGTGTCTAAACTGGTTAGGTGTATGTGCGAGTCTTATATGGTTTAGAGGACAAAACATTTAACTGAAGTAGGGTTATTATACACTCACACGCATGCCATAAATGAATGTTCAGTGAACACCTGCAAAAAAGTACTATAGAAATATCATGTTTTTTTTGGACCTGTACCATGGAACTGTCATGCTCTTTTGTTGTAATAACAATTTTAATTTGGATATCATATACTTTTGTTTGCACTTCATTTTACACATGCACTTAACGATTGTAAGGCCGATTATGAATGTAAATTGATGCTTATGACTGATCGCGCTCAAACGCGTCCAGTCAGAGCCAGTTGCGTTCAGTCTGCGATTGCAGTCGGTGTTCAAATTCCGTGTGCGAGTATATAAATCTGCTTCAGTCGCAGGAAACAATTACTGTATGTTGAGCACAGTCTTAGAATGTTTTAGCTAGTCGTTAAATGTGTGCCCGGCTTTAGAGTGTAAACTTAAAAAAGTACTATAAGGTAGCTTTATGGGTTTGGTTTAGGGAGAGATTCAGGTTTAGTACCTAGTTTTACCCAGTTATTGTAATTACTATAATATGTGGAATGGGACTGTAAAATATGTAAAAAAAAAAAATGTTTATTGCCTATATATCTAACAAAATGTACTGTGGTTAGTTCAAGAATAGGATGATACTCTAAAAAACATGGTAGCAATGTAAAAAAAAAAACCAAAAGAGTATTTTTTTAGATGAGTCATTCTATGATTCAGGGTACATTTCATGTCCATTGATGATAATTCTTTAGAAATATTCATTCATTAAGAGAATACATACTACACTCTAAAAAATGCTGGGTTAAAACAACCCAAGTTGGGTTGAAAATGGACAAACTACCCTTCAGGGTGGGCAAACGTTTAACCCAACCAATGGGTTAAAACAACCCAATTGCTGGGTTTGTCCATTTTCAACCCAACTTGGGTTGTTTTTAACAAAACATTTTTTAGAGTGTATGATTATTTAGTTTGCTTTATGTCCCGTATAATTGCCATTTTTGCAATGTCCACTTTTTGGAAGTGAGTGGCTCTTGAGCTCAAAATAATGCAAAAAAGGTCAAGATTATCTATATTAAAATGTATTTCTACAATCTAAACACCTTAGAATTATAGATTTAGTTTAAATTTAATTTTCTTTCAAATATAACATTTATTGTTTTTTTTATAATTTTACTCATTTTACACAAAGATTGTCAACTATATTACTAACCAAACTAAAAAAATTTGGTTCATCCCAAAACCAAGCAACCAGCATCATGTGATTTTCTTCTGTAATGGATAATTTAAACACATTAGGGTAAATCTCCTCAATTTTTTTTTTTATCTATAATTATCTGTTTTTTTTTTTTATCTATAATATAATTCATCACCAATGACCTATTGTCAAGAAGTATATTAATCACCTATCAACTATGTTGGTACATTATGGTTTGCAATATTTTTATTCCAATAAATATTACAATTTGAGGTTAATCTGATCAAGAAAATAACATTTGGTTGGCCAGACAAGGCCTGCCATTGAAATGATGAGTCAAAATTGTGAAATTGTCAGCTATGTTACCTGTCAACTAAGTTACCCTGTAGAGCGAATTCTTGAATAAAACCGTTGTTATGACCTTACTTTAACTGTGTCCTCTAATGAATTATTTACCATTTTTCAGTTTTTATCATCAATTTAACCCTATATGTGTCAGAGGAGACAATCCCTCAAGATGAGGGAGGATTATGGGATATTTCACAGATTTTACCAAATTAACTATATATTGTTTATTTTCAAGTGGAAACATAAGAGATCTTCACATGCAAATGACTTGGGTATCACTGTAACTATGTGTCCATTCAACCATGTTATATGCGTCAACAATGTTACTTTCATTGTCAACCATGTTTTGAATGTTGCTTTTGATATTATTTCAGAGTATAGTTTACATCCACATGGATTGGCTTCACATAACATCTCTTAAAACAAAATGATCTTTAGGGTAGATTTATGATTACAAAATGTTCTTGTTCTTAGTGACCGTGCTGAGAATTTTACACAAATGTCTGCAAAATGTCTTTTAAAATAATCACTGCAGAACAGACCAAAGAAACGTTGACTATTTGAGTCACTGGATGTGTAGCACTTAATCATTGTATACAAACAGTTTGACTGTAACACAGTTGACAAGCTCACCCGGGAAAACATCGCTGTCTTTTGTAATAATCACAAAGCTGTTTAATGTTTTAGCTGTGCAGCTAGCAGATACATTACAATGATAACATAACTGAAAACAATAGTTGTTTCATTGAGGAAGCATGTTTTTGCTGAAGTGAAATGTACCCTAAATTATTGAACTCGGGTATGTTTTTGCAAGAGATGGTCCCAAAAAAAAAAGTGTTACTTTTTACGCTTTTCAACACTGTATCTTGGTAATACTATGTTACTATGTTTGTTTGTTTGAAAATGTACCATGGCATTCTTTGAAATAACTTTTAGTAACTCAACTCTGAATATACTCTTACAAAAAAGTGTCAATACCATGGTAAATGCTTAACATGTGACGGACAAAGACAGAAAAGCCACAAAAGGGAAGCTGTGCAAGGCCCTGTGAGTCATTTTGCAGAGATGAGTTCATACAGGAAGTGATCTCAAAAATGTGTGTGCTAAAAGTGAAAGTTCTGAAATAAATTGACACTTAATTTTTTTTGTTTTTTAAAAAAAACAAAAAAACAAAGCAGAGACACCTCTGCTGAGGCTGAAATCTCAACTACGTTTGACAACTCTCAGATACACGCTATACAACTAAACCTGAAAACTAACAAGAAAAAGCAAACTACATTACAAATTATAAAAATACTTTTCTGAAGAAGGCAAAAAAGTCTGAAGAAAGCAAAAAAGCCCACCTCTCTTTTTGTGGTGATGTGGGTTATAGGAGACACACACACACACACACACACACACACACACACACACACACACACACACACACACACACACACACACACACACACACACACACACACACACACACACACACACACACACACACACACACACACACACACACACACACACACACACACACACACACACACAGCTCAAGACAACCTCTGGGGACTGAGTATCATTGTTGCATGCTTGCAATATGAATTATACATAATAAGTCAGCATGTCAGGGGATTACACACTCAAACATGTGTAACAGACATGAAAGCTGACATTTGCATATAGAGACTCCAGAGAGGAAGATGCTTGTGCTCTGCCTTCATCTCAAGGTTATGAGCTTTACTACAAGACTGGTCAGTAGGGGTTGACTGTCATATATTCACAATGCACACAATTATTTTGCTGCCAATATCAAATTAAGCAACACTGTGTACATCACAATAGTTTTACTGTCATTTTTAATTAGCCTTTAAGTTTTACTTGAATCAACTCAAACTGTCTGTTTGAATGAAGTCATTTAAAACTCTGATTCAATTCATTTGCATCTCAAAAATGGCTCAATGTTGAAAACAGTTGTACTGTTAAAAGAGGACCTATAACACCCCTTTTCACAAGATGTAATATAGTCTCTGGTGTCTCCAGAATGTGTCTGAAGTTTCAGCTCAAAATCCCCCACAGATCATCAATTATAGCTTGGCAAATTTGCCCCTATTTGGGTGTGAGCAAAGACACAGTTTTTGTGTGTGTCCCTTTAAATGCAAATGAGCTGCTGCTCCCGGCCCCCTTTTCAGAAGAGGGCGGAGCTTTAACAGCTCAACAACAACAAAGCTGGAGAATCTCACACAACCAAAATGAGGATTGTCAGTAACGGTGTTCAGCCTTACATTGTTCAGACCGGAGTCGACACTGATGGAGTTACAACTTTTAGGACGTTTCTGAATGGTTAGTGGATACATTTATGTAGTTGCTGTGGAGTTGATTCAACTCATCATGTGCTGTCATGTTAATCTTTTGTGCAAAACCCGTATGAATGGCCACTATACATAGCGTACCTGTATGCCAAACAGAGCCATTCACACAAGGCTAACGTTTATGATTGCTATCGAATGCTGTGAATGGTCTAATATTTTTTCCAAAAAATCGGACAGAAATGCTGCTTCTTTAGCAATCGAGCTTGCCAGGGTCAACTTGCAGGCTATCCAAGCCAACACGACTCTAAATAGTGTTCAGTGCTCGTCTGTGCAGCCATTGACAGAGCAGTTAGTATGCTTTGCTCAAACTTTTGCCATGGCGTTAGAACTGGTACACTGTTGTCGCTTGCGAAAACAAAACGATGGCGTGTGGGTGGAAACGTGCAGATTAAGGGCCAGTAAATGTAATATTATAATAAGACCCCCTTCCTACGTCACATTAGGCTTGCCAAAACATAATTACTGGATTGTCCTTTTTCACGTTTTCTGGGATGGTAGATGCACCGGGGACCCGATTATATCACTTAAATAAGGAAAAAATCTGAAATCATGATACTTTTTTCAGGATTCACTGATGAATAGAAAGTTCAAAAGAACAGCATTTATTTGCAATATATTATCATATATTTCACCCAGCCTTTTTCGTATTCAAATCTAACCTTCAAAAGTGGATTCCATAATCCTTAAATTGATTGCAGAAATGGTCTGGAAGTCATAAAGGAATACATCACCAAAAAATTAATATTCTGTCATCATTTACTCACCCTCATGTTATTCTAAAACCCATATGACTTTCATTATAGGGTAAAAGTACATATAAAAAAAAGTGTGATTCTGTGAAGAAAGTCATTCAAGTTTGGCACAAGATGAGGGTTAGATTATTTTGGGAGGAAATGCCTCTTAATACATCTCTAAGACAAATATTTTTCTCATGTGAATGGCTGTTTGTGTTTGTGACTGCAGTGAGGGTCGGTGAGAGGTCTTCTCTGCAGCTTTATGAATGGGATTCCTCTGCCTTCAGCAGACTAGCAGGCATGTAACAGACATGATTCATTACACAACACTGAAGCTTCATGTTAATGATTCACTGTAATGGCCCGGGGCTTGACACACAAGATACACACATATTCACACAAAACCACGCTCACACATCGGTGGGGCCCGAGTGTGAGATAAGATAAATGATAAGAGGCACAGAGCAATGTTGTGACATGTGTTTTCACCACCTCCTCTCCTGCTCAGATTATGTACAGATAGAGTTCAAAAGAAATTATTATCATGATTAAAATACAATTAATCGTGCAGCCCTACGACTAGCCATTTGGAATCAAGACCATTTTTACAATAAACAATATTCTGTGCATATTATGCATACCCTATACTATATGCATTTCTCCAAAAATACAGTATACACCGCAAGGAATACTGCATCCCAAAATACAACATGACCATATAACACTTCCATGTGACTAATAATCCATTTCAGAGTAAAGACCACGGCTGTGTTCAAATAACATACTAACATACAGTAGTGGTCAAAAGTGTCCAGCCTAGGAATACTGACAACATCACCCTTTATTTAAATATTACTGAAATTTTGTTCAAGATTTTTGAACTCTCTATTCAAAGAATCCTGAAATAAAGTATCACAATTTCCACAGAAATATTAAGCAGCACAACTCTTTTCAACATTGAGCCATTTCTGAAGTGTAGAGCATCTGCTTGGTTTGAGGACCTGCTAACAACAATTAAAGTTGTTTTAAAGGTGCCATCGAATTGAAAATTGAATTTATCTTGGCATAGTTGAATAACAAGAGTTCAGTACATGGAAATGACATACAGTGAGTCTCAAACTCCATTGTTTCCTCCTTCTTATATAAATCTCATTTGTTTAAAAGACCTCCGAAGAACAGGCGAATCTCAACATAACACCGACTATTATGTAACAGTCGGGATCATTAATATGTATGACCCCAATATTTGCATATGTCAGCCCATGTTCAAGGCATTAGACAAGGGCAGAACGTCTGGATCTGTGCACAGCTGAATCATCAGACTAGGTAAGCAAGCAAGAACAACAGTGAAAAATGGCAGATGGAGCAATAATAACTGACATGATCCATGATATCATGATATTTTTAGTCTTTCTAAATGTTTCGTTAGCATGTTGCTAATGTACTGTTAAATGTGGTTAAAGTTACCATCGTTTCTTACTGTATTCATGAAGACGAGAGCTGTCGCTATTTTAATTATTAAACACTTGCAGTCTGTATAATTCATAAACACAACTTCATTCTTTATAAATCTCTCCAACAGTGTGTAATGTTAGCTTTAGCCACGGAGCACTATCAAACTCATTCAGAATCAAATGTAAACATCCAAATAAACACTGTACTTGCGCGATTAGACATGCTGCATGACAAACACTTTGTAAATATCCATTTTGAGGGTTATATTAGCTGTGTGAACTTTGTTTTTGCAGTGATAGAGTCGAGAGCATTTAAAGGGGCCGCAGCCTGAATCGGCGCATTTCTAATTATGCCTCAAAATAGGCAGTTAAAAAAATTAACCTAAAAAATCTATGGGGTATTTTGAGCTGAATCTTCACAGACACATTCAGGAGACACCTTAGACTTATATTACATCTTGTAAAAAAACGTTCGATGGCACCTTTAATAATAAAAAAACAACACCTACCAGTAAGAGTCTTTAGAGAGTAAAGGTTTTGTACATTTTTTCTTGTTAGATAACATTTGTAAAAGTTGTAAAAAATTGTAATTGAATGCATTCACTAAATAAACTAATCAGTTAAACTGGATTACTTGTTTTAATTTTTGTTTAATGTTAATTTTAGGATAACTAAAGTTAATAGTTTTGGACAAATTAAGAATGTTCAACCTGATTCTAATAAGCTGAAATAAACAATGTTAATTAAATGCAACATAACCCAGTTACGTGGAACCTGTTGACATAAAAAAAATCTAAAGTATAATTGGTACGATGGTTTAATTAAACTTGTTGGGTCATTAAAAACAGTATGTGCTAGTATGCATACTGTGCACAGCATGTACATTTTCTGTATGCATGGAATAGCCAGAAGATTGTCGAAATGCACAGTATACAACAGAGCACACTGCATGAATACTTTATCCCACAATGCAGTGTGCTCAACTTGACCTTTAGTCTGCAGTGCAACAAAACTGGAAGTAAAATCATTTGAACAACTCATTATTTGCTCTGACTGCCAATGACATTTTAACAGAAAATTACCAGAATAATAAGTAACATTTTTCTTGCTTTTTAAGTTATTAATTTTATAAAATCTATTTATCATTTATTCATTTTATTTCATTTTTATTTTTTAAATGTTAACTGGTGACAACAATGTGGTATAGTGCTGTTTCTGAAAACCATCTGAACCGAACAATATGTACCATTTCACATAGTATTTATAACAAATGGTATGCAGTATACAGTGCGCACTGCGCAGTATGCAGTACGCTAGTATTCCATTCTGAACAAAGCCAGCGCGTGCCCAAGAATAAAGGTTTGTGCATGTAAATTATAAAATGCGTGTCTGCATGAAGTGCTAATTATTGCGCAGCAGATTCCAGCCTCCTGCCTCGCAGCGGCTTTAAATTGTTTATCGCGTGTGGTGACATGTTTGTTTAAAGACATTAGGCTGTGCAGCCGGGCCAACTATGTGTGCGGGGTTACGCAGCGGCCCGCTCGCTGATGGATGAGCGAGGTTATTGCTCAGAGAACTGTACATCCGCTCTACAGAACCACACAGTGATTAACTCTGTGTCACTTAATAATTAAACATCATCTTATTTGCAAATCACTAAACTGTTTAATACACATATCACTTTTACATCGGCCCTGATATTGCTATCAGAATTGGCTATTAAAAAAAAAAAAACATATTTATCGACCACTAACTACCACTCTTACATTAAAAAAAAAAAATAATGGGGCACAGTGATTGTATTAGATGGTAATTCCATATTCATAAAACTATGGTACTCCAAAGTCCTTCAAAGAAAGCTACAGAATTGCCATACATTATATGAATGTCCAAAAATACATGGTACTGTGGCCAAAAATCTACGGTAATACCAATGGTAGTTTTTTGGTAATACTTTTATAGTGCAAACATCATCTAATGGTGATTTCCCAGCGGCTGATATATTTGTTGTGCTTTTGAAGTCATTTATATCAGTGCAGGCGTCCAGGAAAACATAAGCAGAAGAGCTAGTTTCTATTCTTATGGTTTAGATATCGATTGCACAATTCCAAACTAACCTCTGACCGCTAGATAAACTTAAACACACAAACACATCCTACACAAACACACACCCACACACACAGCAGACAGCGGCTGTCCATCTGTGAAAGAGATTCTCTCTGTTGGAATCTCGCCTAACGTACATCAACTCCAGTGCCAAATACAAGCAGACTGTTGTAACAGCACCTGTATGTGTGTTTGCGTATCTACTTAATCACATTTTGGGGACATATTTTTTTATGAGAAAATGCAGTTTTTCCATTAGGGTTAGGGTGTGCTTATAGAAGGGCTGGGTGGTATGACACAGTACTACCACTGAAGTTATTGACACTTTAGAGTGCTAAAGTACTTTAGCATGAATGAGAAAATATTGAACGGGACGAGCATTAGGTTAAAAAGACTTAAGTCATTAATAAAAAACTCAACTCATGTGTTGAATGATACACAGCCAAAGCACATGGTCTGCTATGTCTCAAGTGAACAAACAGTTGGGTGAAATCAGATATTAGATCTGTGTATTAGGTCTTAAAGTGACAGCAGCCTAATAGACTCGCTGCAGTCTTTGCATTTAGGTTAATCAAACAACGAAAGACAGACGAAATCACTCACTGCTCTTTATTGAATAACTTTTGAATCTTTAATAATAGTTCATTTATATTTAATTCATTGTCTGGCTATCACCAGACCAAGCTCAATTTAAAATTGAACATTGGTCTGGGGAGTCTGTATGTATTTTCTACTGCACAAGAGGCATGATCAACGAGCATTATTCACGCAATTGGATAGTCCTTCAACCAATCAGATCAACGGTCCGGGTGACGTACTTTGCAGAGCGATGCGAAAACTCCAGACAGGTTTAGTTTGCATTGGTTTGTAGCATTGATCAGCGGTTTGCAGAAGCAGCAATGGCATCGAGCGATTTTTGCAGGTTGTGCAAAAAAACAACAACATGAAAGTAAGTGGTATTTACACCCACTCGAGTGATTTGTTTGTTAAACTAAACAAGTCATTCAGCATCGTCGAGAGGTTAAAAGGAATTGGATTGACGGTCGTGCTTGCCTATCGTCATCGTGTTATACCCGCCAATAGCGAGCAAGTCTGTGATTGGTTCCCGCAAATGTGCAACAGATGCAGTAGAAATGAATGTACGGGTTTCCAGACTGAGTTGCCGGGCGAAATCAAAACGCCGGCAGATCAGGCTGGGTTTACCCAGTCTATTTAATTCATATAGTGAAGACTATGCAGTGTTTTATATTTACATTTACTTTGCAAAAAAATATACTTTACTATGAGCGCATATGCATTCGTCATCGGAACACATGGACACGTGTAACAGCTGCCCGGTCTAAAATCATTCATTTTCATAAGTTATACAACAATTTCTACATTTTTGATATTTAAATAAGTTCAATATATTGTGCAGCCCTTCTAACTGTACATAAAAACAACAGAAGTCCATGGATCGTCCCGCATTTACCGCAGATCGCCACGTAAATATGTGTGTGTAATAGGGCTGCACAATTAATCGAAAATAAACTGCACACGATTTGGCAATTGGCTGCAATTGTTTTTATGCACAGCTTGTCAGTGAAGCAAGGCTAAATGCTAAATAATATTCTTTTATGCCTTGTTCTGTGTAAGAAGCCACATCATCTCACTGAAGGATGCTCATTATGAAGTGAGTTTGTAGTAAAAACATGTTATTAAATGTGGTCTTTTGTTTGACAAGGGGTTCATGAATGCTTCATGTTTGGAAAGATGTTTGACCGCGTGTTGCTTTTTCAAATGCATGTTATAATTGACTCAAACGTGCAGTGCTTTCAGATGGAGCAGCATTTATTACTGACCAGAGCTGTGCTTCACTGACAAGCTGCGCATTAAATAAATCACAGCCTTTGCGAATTCATAACCGCACTAAACCAAACAGTTTAAGCGTGATTTCGGGTTAATTGCGATTAATCATGCTTGTGTATAATGTAATATATAATATGAGTATAATTATGCTGCATGTTTTTCAGTATGCTTATGAAAGATGTGACAAGATAAAACGACTGAAAATGAAATTAGAGAGAGAGACGGATGAACTTTGGTAGTATACTTGTTAAGCAACATCATTTTATTTTCAACACTCTTAAAAACTGAGGTGTGTATTTTCTGCGCCAAGCAGAATTGCAAAAATCATGTTTTCAAACAGGTTTCTGCATCTCCCATTGGTCAGACGAACAAAGCCCCACCCCAAACTTCTGCTATTGGTTGAGCCTTTGTTGCCGTGCTGAGCTGGTCTGGATGCTTAAACAAACAGAGCAATGTTTTGAAAGCGCCACAGAGACACATTGTTTACACTAAGAGGAAATAAACCTTTAATGGTTTACTTACAGTTGTCTCCGCATACAAACCCGGATAGGAGAAAGTGTTTGACCATTTAAAAAAATTACACACTTCAGCTTTCATTAAAGAAGATGCGAAAAGAGAACATCAAAGGAAACTTATATAGAGAAGGAGGTAAACAGAAATGCTTAAAGTGTACCATCTGCAAGGAGACACTCAAACACACTCCGAACACCAGCTGAACACATACAGTACACTGCAGACAGATTCAAATATTGTGTGAGCACACACACATACGCACACACTAGTTAATCGTTAACCTTTTTTATTGTTTAGTTAACCAGCATTTATTACAATGAAAGGAAGAAACACCCTGACCAGAGGCAGTATTCAGCCCACATTCAGCCACTGAACCTGAGTATTTCTGTTTCACATCCTCAGTAGTAATATTCTAACCTTTCACATACACATACAAACACACACACACACTTTTACAGAGAGATTTGAATGAGAACACCACAAACAGACTGTACAGAGGTGGCATCCCAATAAAAAGCCACAAGACACAGACACAAGCACCCCCACACACACACACACACACACACACTAGACAAAACATCAACTTACTAGAACAAGACAGTTTGTCAAGATGATCCTTGAACGCTGACTTGAGAAAGTTGAGAGACAGAAATATATTTACATCTGTGGCTGAAAAACAACTTACAGAGGAACAAGTTCTGCGTGGATGAATCAGATTGTTTAAGGTGTAACTATACCTCACGGATCTGACTAGTTTCATCAAGAGTTTCATTAAGAAGAAAGTTCAATACAGTATAACTGAAAAATATGTAGTTTAAGCAAGATTATAGAATAAACGCTGACACAGTGACTTTATTTTGTTTATGGGCATGACATGCACTACCATTCAAATGTTTTGGGTTGGTAAGATTTTTTAATCATTTAGAAAGAAGCTTCTTATAACTTCTTTTTTTGACCAAAACTAAAAACTACAATTTAAAATAAGTTTTTATCTGAATATATTGTAAAATATAATTTATTCCTATGATGGCAAAGCTGAATTTTCAGCATCATTACTCCAGTCTTCAGTGTCACATGATCCTTCAGAAATCATTCTTATATGATGATTTGATGCTCAAGAAGCATTTCTGATTATTATCAGTGTTGAAAATGGTTGAGCTGCTTCACATTTCTGTGGAAAATATGATACAATTATTTGAAATAGAAATCATTTATAATATTATAAACGTCTTTACTGTCACTTTTGATCAATTTAATATGTGACCCTGGACCATAAAACCAGCCCTAAGTCGCACAGGTATATTTGTAGCAATAGCCAACAATATACTGTATGGTTTAAAATTATTGATTTTTCTTTTATGCCAAATATCGTTATGATATTAAAGGGTTAGTTCACCCAAAAATGAAAATTCTGTCATTTATTACTCACCCTCATGCCGTTCCACACCTGTAAGAGCTTCGTTAATCTTCAGAACACAAATTAAGATATTTTAGTTGAAATCCGATGACTCAGTGAAGCCTGCATAGCCAGCAATGACATTTCCTCTCTCAAGATCCATTAATGTACTAAAAACATATTTAAATCAGTTCATGTGAGTACAGTGGTTCAATATTAATGTTATAAAGCGACAAGAAATTATTTTTTTTTTTTTTGCGCCAAAAACACAAAATAACGACTTATATAGTGATGGCTGATTTCAAAACACTGTTTCAGGAAGCTTCGGAGCGTTGTGAAACTTGTGTCGAATCAGCGGTTCAGAGTGCCAAAGTCACGTGATTTCAGCAGTTTGACACGTGTTCCGAATCATGATTCTTGAGAGAGGAAATGTCATTGCTGGCTATCCAGGCCTCACTGAGCCATCGGATTTCAACTAAAATATCTTAATTTGTGTTCCGAAGATTAACGAAGGTCTTACGGGTGTGGAACGACATGAGGGTGAGTAATTTCATTCATTCATTCATTCATTCATAAATGACATTATTTTCATTTTTGGGTGAACTAACCCTTTAAGTAAAGATCATGTTCCATTAAGATATTTTGTAAATTTCAAATAAAAAATGTATTTTTGTGAGCAGATATGCATTGCTATGGACTTCATTTGGACAACTTTAAAAGGCGATTTTCTCAATATTTCGATTTTTTTGCAACCTCAGATTTCAGATATTCAAATAGATGTATCTCAGCCTAATTGTCATGATCACCGTTTGTTCCTGTCAGTTCCCGGACTACATCTCCCATCATCCTCTCTGCCACTCACCTGCACACACTTCACACTAATCACTTATCACCACACCCAGCTGCAGCTCATTACACGGACTATAAAAGACTCATACACACACCACCTCACTGCTAGGTCTTGTTTTCACTTGTGTTACACTTCCAAGCGTTTCTCCTGTCTCTCTGTCTGTTCCGGTTCCCGTTACTGATCCCCGTCTGGTTCTATTGTTCTGTGATTGATCGCTGCCTGCCTTTTGACTACTGCCTGTTATCTGACTACGTTCCTGCCTGTCTCTGATGTTCCTGTTTGCCCCCGTTTGACCATGCCTGTACGACCACGCTCAACATTTAATAAAGCTTTGCATATGGATCTCACTCTGAGTCCCGCCTTCGTTACAGAAGACCTAGCCACATCAAGATCCAGCAGCTTTGTTGGGCGTCCTAGTCCCAGCATGGATCCTGCAATGCGCCTTGTAGGCCTTCGTCAAGGTAACTGCACCCTGGAGGCACATATTCAGATATTCTTGGACATTTCTCATTTTTCTGATTTACCGGACTGTGCCCTGATTGACTTTTTTGCCCATGGACTAAACGAACCTCTTAAGGGGTATTTAATCGCTAATGGTCCCCGAGGGACGTTTATGGAATTCTTGGACTTTGCCCTGCTTACCGTTGGTTCACGTTTTACTGTGGGTGTCGCGGAGGAACGTGAAACCTCGTCTCCTCATGTAATGGCGGCTACCACAACAACACTAAGTCAAGTCTCCGCTGATCGCCCAGAGCAACGTCAAGTCTCCGCTGATCGCCCAGAGCAACGTCACGCCTTCGCTGATCGCCCAGAGCAACGTCACGCCTTCGCTGATCGCCCAGAGCAAAGTCACGTCGCCGCTGATCGCCCAGAGTCACGTCAGGTCTCTAGATCAGTCCGGGAGCGGAGAGTGTTGCGTTCCAGTGTGACCGATCCACCGTTGATTTCAGTCCGAGCAGCTGGCATCCCCAAGTCTCCGTCGGCCGCTTCGCTTTCAAGCCCGGTGGCCGCTTCGCTCTCAAACCCGGTGGCCGCTTCGCACTCAAGCCAGCCGACCGCTTCACTCTCAAGCTCGCCGGTTTCAGCGCTCTCAAGCTCGCCGGTTTCAGCGCTCTCAAGCTCGCCGGTTTCAACGCTCTCAAGCTCGCCGGTTTCAACGCTCTCAAGCTCGCCGGTTTCAACGCTCTCAAGCTCGCCGGTTTCTACGCTCTCAAGCTCGCCGGTTTCAACGCTCTCAAGCTCGCCGGTTGCTATGGACTCTCGTTCGCCTATTGCAGTGGACTTAAGCACCCTGGACGCGATGGACGAAATGGCTGCTTTGCCAGTGCCCACGGGCAAGATGGCCGCCCCTGCGGTGCTCAAGGATGCAGGGGTTGTTCCAGCCATTGAGTCCGCTCCAGCCAGTGAGTCCGCTCCAGCACAGCCTGCTCTCCTGGTCTGTCCTGTCTTGGCCCAGAGGGCTGTGCTCACCTTTTATGTCTTGGCTGTCCTACGTGCGTTGAGGAACTCAAGCTCTATTGCCGTCCCGGAGCAGCCCGAGTCCGCTGCCGTCCCGGAGCAGCCCGCTGCCGTCCCGGAGCAGCCCGAGCCCGCTGCCGTCTCGGAGCTGTCTGCTCTCCTTGATACGGCCACGGAGGCCGTTACCGAGCTGCCTGCTCTCCTTGATACGGCCACGGAGGCCGTCACCGAGCTGGCCGCTCACCCTGATACGTCTGCCCTGCTGCCGACGCCCCCCAAACCCCTGGCCCCCGCGCCCGCTACGGACCCCGGTGAAACCCCCAACACCTTTTGGGGGGGGGGCTGTAAACCTGTGGGTGGGGAGCTTGTGGGTGGGGACCTTGCCTGGTCACTGCCGTCATCGGCCTTTGCACTGTTATGGCCACCCATGGACTGTAGCCCACTATGGCCATTAATGGATTCTGACCCACCGTGGTCATTCACGGACTCTGTCTCGCCGTGGCTGCCCAAGCCACCTGACCTGCCATGGCTGCCTGAGCCACCTGACCTGCCGTGGCTGCCCGAGGCTCCTGACCTGCCATGGCTGCCTGAGCCACCTGACCTGCCGTGGCTGCCCGAGGCTCCTGACCTGCCGCGGCTGCCTGAACCACCTGACCTGCTGTGGCTGCTCAAGCCACCTGACCCGCCGTGGCTTCCTGACACACCTGACCTGCCGTGGCCGCCCGAGCCACCTGACCCGCCGTGGCCGCCCGAGGCTCCTGGATCTGCATTGGGGACCCCGTTTCTGTCTGCATGCAGGTCTCCAATGCACCCACCCTCCCTCCCTAGCTGTTCCTTTTACGCCGCGAGGACGCGCCTTCCGGGAGGGCGTTATGTCATGATCACCGTTTGTTCCCTGTCAGTTCCCGGACTACATCTCCCATCATCCTCTCTGCCACTCACCTGCACACACTTCACACTAATCACTTATCACCACACCCAGCTGCAGCTCATTACACGGACTATAAAAGACTCATACACACACCACCTCACTGCTAGGTCTTGTTTTCACTTGTGTTACACTTCCAAGCGTTTCTCCTGTCTCTCTGTCTGTTCCGGTTCCCGTTACTGATCCCCGTCTGGTTCTATTGTTCTGTGATTGATCGCTGCCTGCCTTTTGACTACTGCCTGTTATCTGACTACGTTCCTGCCTGTCTCTGATGTTCCTGTTTGCCCCGTTTGACCATGCCTGTACGACCACGCTCAACATTTAATAAAGCTTTGCATATGGATCTCACTCTGAGTCCCGCCTTCGTTACACTAATATAGTCCAATCCTAACAAACCATACGCCAATGGAAAGCTTATTTATTCAGCTGTCAGATGATATATAAATCTCAATTTCAAAAAATTTACCCTTGTGACTGGTTTTGTGGTCCAGGGTCACATATGTTCTTGCTGAATAAAAGCACTAATTATTATTATTATTATTATTATTATTATTATTATTATTTTTAAATCTTACTGACCCCAATCTTATGTACAGTAGTACAGGCCTGATATTTTGCACCAAATTAAACACTTTTACCTCAATAATTTAAACACTTTCCAATTTTACACACTTTTTATGTTTAAAATAAACACTTTCATACTCAATAATGAACTTAAGACATTTTTTTTTTAAGGAGTACAGTCCTCTGCAGTGTACCTTTAGCATTCCCTCAACAAAAGCTCATGAATCTGCTACATTGTAAGAAAATTTGTAAGTTGAATTATTTGAAAAGACAGCCCGAGAGTTTATTTATTTATTTATTTATTCTTTTTTAAAAAAAGACCGTTTAAGATTTAAAGAAATGTTCAATGCAAGTCTGCAGAATTTTTGCAATGTTTGGACACGCTACATCAGAACAGGCTGTAGGTCTGTGCCAGATCTGCTAGATGAAGCTTGAAGGATCCAGTCAGAATATTTTCAATGGATGTTGAACGTTCAAAGGAAAATTGTATTTTGGGTCAATATTTGATCATTCATTGCAAGAAAAACAAAAGTTAGAAAAGCCAGAGAAAATGAGCAATTTTGAAGAAAAAAAAAACTATCCCAAGTTTGTCAAGCCAACATAAATATTAAAAAAGATTTATCTGAAGTAGAACTAACCACACAAAACTCTCCTGGTGTGCTGACCATTTACAAGCATTCAAATGAACTGCTAGACTCTCACTAAACACACACACACCGCTGAGATGCATCAATGTAGTGAGGTTAGAGCATTACACACACTTCCTCTCTGTGTGGTGTGGAGAGGGGAACCTCCAAATGACAAAAAGGAAGACTCTTGCACACACACACACACACACACGCATGCATCTCAATCACACACACACAACCCTCCCCACAATCCCGCTGTTCTGCATTACCGGTGCAGTGGTGGTTCAGCATGGCCGTGGAGTTACACACTGGAGCTAAACCTGTCGGGCTGTCTTCCATTCTCCGCTCGCGTGTATGTCTGCGATCTTCACCGCTGCACGTCCGCTTCTCCTCGTGTCTGTCTGTCTGTCTCCTTTCAATCTGTCTTTGCCCGTGTGTCTCTCTTTCTCTGTCTCACACACACATTCTTTATTTCTCGCACGGTGCTGCACACATACACCCACTCACACAAAAGCCAGGGCGAGCGAGTGAGCGCGAGGGTGAGAGAGAACAAGGGAAACTAGAGGAGGAGGAGATAAAGGGATAAAAAAAGAAAATCTTGCTTGGCTAAGGGAGTGGCTAAAGCTCCCCTGCTCGCACGTCTTTAACCTCTGCCGTTCCAACGGAGCCACACACACACTGCATGTTGTTTTACTGTGCGCTGGGACGGGGGGAGGGGAGCGCCAAGAGAGGGGAGGAGACCACGTGGAGGTGTCAAAGCTTCAAGGAACCGGCCACGCACACTACAGCAAATTACAATGGTTCTGAAAGCCTCGTTCAAATGACTGTGCAATGGTGTTCCCTCTAAAAAAAAAATGTACTTGCTGAGCAAAACCTCTCAATATTGGGCTGACAATTCAGCCACCAGAGCAAAAACATTGTTTGTACAGTACCAGACCTGTACACACAAGAACGTGCTTACATCATGCAGTTGCAACTTTAAGGTGTTTTTTCAATTTTATTTGACCCCTGATGTAACTTGGAGATATCAATTAATATTTCTGAAAACAAGCAGTTAATTCAGAAGTTTTAGGTTACCTAAAGCCCTGGTAGTGGGTATACTTTTTTTTTTACATGTATGCTAGGGTACGTGCACAGTCGAATGCACGGCCTTGCAAAGTATACTTCATTTGACTCGTACACATACACAGGCGTTCGAAGCATGCGCAGTTTTGTGCAAACCCTCGCCACGAGTTACAACCCATGTAAATACCTTTGTATTCTTTCATGCTAGAGTTGTACAAATGAGGGTACTTTCTAACCTCTTCACACAATCTCTCGTCTATGTAGGCCTCCATTGTCGCTGTAGCTTGCATGTGTTCCCGTCTGTTCTGTTTATGCAGGTTTTCTTTGGCTACCTTGTGAATCGATGCCCCCTGGGCATGGTTGCCACCTTGTGGATAGACTAATTACAGCAAAAAAAAATTTATGCGCATGTGCGACCTGCGCGTACAAGTATGCGTGGTTACAAAAATCCGGCGGTGTGTCTACAGTACTCTTCTGATGACTACATTCGCGTCACGCGCAGTGTAAGCTGACCCTCGCACACGGGTAAAAACTGAAGAACACTTTGGGCTTAAGAACAAGCTTTTTTCTTTTCTTTTTTTTTTTTTTTTTTACACAATGCTGTGTTAACTTTGCCATTCGTTACTAAGAAATTCTATTAAACTAATTAAAAATACAATAGTTATACAATTAAAGTAATACAATTTGTATTTAAATGTATATAAATACAAGGGATGCCACAATTCTCAATATAATACTGAACCACTTGGGAATTTGTTTTCTTCGCAATAATTTCCCTGCATTTTATTTCTCTCCGAATTTGCGCTTTTTTTTGTGTGAGACTACGTGCTGAGACGAGTAAATATCCAATCACTATGCACAAAAGTTAGGGTGTCCTTAACCACGCTTGCAATGCTGGAGTCCGATTTCTCACTTTAACATACATAGGCCTACAACTCAGGTGTTTTGTTGTTGGATGTAAGAGTGAACATAACAGTCTACATTTACTCCCGACATCAGAGCCGCTGAAGACGAAGTAGATTAGTTTTATTTTTGAAGGGAATGCACCCCACATATCTAAATTTGTTTATGTCTGTGTGAATCATTTTACACCAGACTGCTTTGTGAGGGGGGGGTCAATACAAAGGGACAATACAAAACACAGGTTTTGCTAAAAAGTTGTTACTCAAGGATGGATCAGTACCAACTGTTTGTGATCCAGCTTTTAGTCTCCAGAGCGATACTGGATATGGCAGTAATGAAGGTGAGAGCACTTTATTACAGTTCATCAGAGTTGTTTTACAGATATAAAGTTTACCAGTTTATTAAGCACCCCCATAAAGGCATAAGGTCTGTATTTATTTGTTTACTGTTAATTGAGTGTTTCTGTGTAATTCGCTGTGTATGTTGATGATAATGCAAGGGAGAGAGAGAGTTTATGGATAAAACTTTAATGTGCACTTCTTATACTGTGTTTTATTCAACTCTTACAGTGATTTTCTGGAGTCAAAACGGACTCTTCATCTTCTGCGCGAAGTACAATAAACTTCATAAAACTCATCAGTAAAGTTTTGGCCATCATTCGGACGGGGTCCGCTACAACAGTATTGTACTAATAGCGGATAAAAGAGGACAACATAAGTTATAACCATAATTAAACTAAACTATGCCTGTTCTATCTCCATGCAGCATATATTCTCTGGCTCTGTAGGCATCATTGTCCACTCTGATTCGAACATATAAGGCTGACAGTTTCTGACATTTTTATTGCGCGAGATCGTCCTGTATTGTTGCCTGAGCTCTTGAAGCTCTGCCCTCTTCTTGAAAGGGGGCTGGAAGCAGCAGCTCATTTGTATTTAAAGGGACACACAGAAAAAAAAAAAAGTTTTTGCTCACCCCCAAAATGTGGCAATTTTAACATGCTATAAAAAAGATCTATGGGGTTTTTTGAGCTAAAATTGTTGCATCCCTAATAAATACAGACACCAATCCAATCCTACAATCAAGTATCCTAATTTACATCATACTATTTCAACATACTAGCACACTGATACACAAAATATGCCCCCTGAATTTTCCCCAATCCAATGTTCATCCCATGACTATCATGCATGAATGACTGAATGGCTCTGTATGTGTTTATGAGCATTAAGACATTATCTCTACGTCATTCTGAGACTTTTGTATCCAACTTATGTATTTCGTACATTTGCAGTTTATACCCCTCAGAGTTCAACGAGTTACAATGGTAAGTGTGCCTTGTCGGGCCCTTGTTCAAAAACAACACGGCTGTTTATTAATCTAAGACCTGAGGAGAAGAAGTGGAGCATAGCAGCAGTGTTTAAAAAAGAATGAAACATTTAATTATCCCACGTTTGTGAAGGGGCCAGCCTGTCGCTGAGGAGAGCTATAAAACAATGAGAAGGAGAGCGAGTGAGAGAGAGCATTCCTTCAGCACACAGCTGCCAAGTTGGAAGAAAAACCAACAACAAAATGTGACTGGTTAGAAGCCAGAAGGAGAGCCAAAGAGAGGAGACCAGAGGAGAGAAAGAATATCGTGGCCACGTACACCGCAATCTTTCACCGTAAAAAAGCCCATAAACTGAACAACAGGAGATAATCGCAGTTCAAGGGAAGGTAGAAATGTCGTCTCACACTGGGATATGAGTGTCATACTGACACAATTACAGACAAGGAATGAAAAGAAAGTAGGTCAAAGGCCAATCATGGGGACTGTCTAACTCCCACTCTCGCATGCATACGCATGTACATGCACACTTAACGTCTGTATTCAGCCAAATTTATTTCAGCTTACAATGAAATTAAAAACCACAAACAGGGAGTACGCCTACATTTGAATGATCAAACGAGACATATTAGCTCTGTTCCAAAACCTATAAGCTACATTTGCCTACTACCTACAGCACATAGTCAGATGACATCTGGCAGCATACTAAATGAAATAGAACTTCTGATTTGAAAAGCAATTAATTTGGAATACTCTACAAAGGCCAGAACTCTGGGAAATGTACAAATATTGGAATAGGAAAATAAAGCACATGGAAGACTACATTTACAATGGACGAGGAAAAAGATATGATGTGACACTTTAAAAAACAAAAATGTACTTTAAAGGCACAATATGTAAATTTTGCCTCTAGAGGTCGCTTATTCAAAACAAAGACGTAGCTTGATGACGTGCTGACTTCACGTCTACAGCCGGTGGAAAGAATCCATTGGAAAGAAAAACCAGAACGAGGCCGATGCAGCGATTGTTAATGAGAGATGAGCGCGACACACGGCTCGAGATCAGTGGAGCTTTTATTATGCCACAGTCGTCGCTTTCGCTTCTTCCAATCTTGTGTATGTGGGTTAACGCAGCACTTTTTATCATATTAGATACATTTGTGTGTTGTTATAATGCTACTATGTGTGTTCGCTTGGCGACTACTATGAGACAACAGTTGCACACTGCAGTATGCTAGGCTAGATCGTTATAAGAGGCATAATAAATCATGGTACTCACTGTAAATCAAGAAAACAAGATTTAAACAATTAGACTCAATGTGTTGAGCTATATAACAATGATTAGTTTTCTGTCAATTAATGTCTCCAAACAGATGCTCACCTGTCTAATAAAACACATAATATATTAAAGTGTCTTTGGTGTTTCCATGGTTTCTACAAAATAAAACCGGAAAACGAGGATAAGATGTCATTGATTGGCGACGCATGGACACGGTCCGTGTCCTGTTTAATTTCTCTGGATTTAAACGTTCTTGGAAACATTTGGGATAACATAAGTACACAAGTCAGCAAAATATATAACACTGTTCTAGTGGTTTTTGGATATTTTAACCTAAAATTCTTACATATTGTGCCTTTAATAAACAAATTCTTGCCATTATCAGTAAAATTAATTGCAAAAATATTTATAATGAATATTTCTCCCATTTCTTTCCCAGCAAAAAATCTATGCAGAGAACAGACAAAAAGTACTACGTTGCATGAGTGCAGTGTATTTATTTTTTCTTGGGAATCGAACCCGTGACCTTGCTGTTGCTGGCGCCTTGAGTTCATGTTGTTCTACAGGAACTGTGACAACAGTGCCAACTCATACACAGCTACTAACACAGCAGTGGCAATCTCTATAGAAACTGTCAGTCTAAACCCGATTTTTGTGCATATACGACTGGAATCTGATCAGATTTAGCAATTGTGAATGGCAAAAATATATATATATATAAATATACAAAAATAAAATGAAATGCAGTTTTTACAAATCCGTTTTGAGCTATATTTGAAATCCTATTTAAATTGCATTTCTTGAAATCTGTTTCAGTCTGACGGCTGATTTATCTCACTTTCTCAAGCCATGTAAAATGTAAAAATCTCAGACGTTGTCAGTGCTGGGTAGATTACTGGCAAATTGTAGTATGTTACTGATTCTAAATTACATGACAAAAATTGTAGTTAATATCGTAATCCATTACATTACACATTTAAGATAATATAATCTGATTAGATAACTTTTGACCTCACTCATTTATCACATTGATTTGAATAGGATAATATTGTACCATACTGATATAAAATACAAAGAGAAAGAAAATATATTCCATTCTTTGTTATCAACAATATGAAGTGCATTACACATTACAAATGGGATAACCGTCCTCTCAGTAAGGCTTTACACATCTATGCACTTACACAAACTATTCATTTGCATATTAACTGCAAATCTGCTCAATGTTTGCTAAATGTTTGCTAGAATACTATGGGGGAATTCACTGAAATGAATTATGACTAAGTGCTGCTTGATCACTAAAGCAATTATGCAAATCAAGGACAGTCGCAAACACATCCACCAAATTATTGCTGATCACAATTTTTCATGTGCCGAATGGCAAGCTTATATTTCAGTTCTTGAGCACTATGTTCTAGTGAATGCAGCACAATCTGACATACTTTACTGAGAGCGTACACCATCACTACATTTCAGGAATTAATGTTGCCATGATGAAGCAAAAAACGTACACAAACATCTTTTAAAAAAAAGTTTTTTTCTATTTAACCCTCAGACACCTAAGCACTGATTTTCATGTTGTATTTTTATTTTTATATTTATTTTATTTTTTTCACTCTTTGTGTCTTTAGGAAGCCATTAGTTCTAAAAACCATTTTGCTTAGGCAAAATTTGCACCAGAGTATGATTTGGAAAAACGTTGCAGAAAATCGCAATACTGGGCATTTAAGGTTGCAAAATTTCTATTTTTTGATACAGTAAGTTAAAGTTAAGACACACAATCCAGCGCACAAAGGTATTCGAAAATAATACTTTGAACCAGTAAGGATACAGTCATGAAAGGTTAAGAAATGTTAACCACCTGGATCAGAAATGCGTCAGATAACAAAAAGTCATTAAAGGGTTTTATATTGTCTTCAAACTTAAAATGGCTCCTATTTTTTTCAATATGGATGCATTTATCTTTCAGCAGTAGGATAATTTTTGTCCGTTTTCCTTGATAATTACATTTAGGTTCTTCCCTTTCAAGAAGTGATATCATTTCAGAGGGAAAAGGGCATGCCAACACAACAGGAAACTTTAGTGAAATTATGCTTTTGGTCTAATGATGACTTTTCTAGCAGTAGATTGACTTGTTATGCGAGTCAGGTCAATATAGGCGTGTCACTGTGAGACCCTAAGGCATAATCGAAACTGCCGTAACATTCATTAATTCAAAATTCTGACATGTAACATAAGTGCTGAGGTGTACACCTGGTGTTAAACAGGTGAAAGGTGCAATGTTTCATTTTAACGTATCTGCATGCAAATTTCAACATTTCACAAGTTCAGATTTGCTTATAATTTAATAGAGTAAAGGTTATCCATACTTGGCATGCTGTCTGAGAGGAGGGCTCCGAGCTTGGAATTTGGCCCAAACCCAGAGTACTACCCCATCCTATGTTGGCATAGGAATAGTTAAAAGTGAGGATATGGGGTGGTGGAGGGATGCTGGAAAACTGTCATAGAACAGAGGTAAATCTTATTAACCTAATTAACACCGGAGGAGCACATTCAGTCAATCAGCTCAATTAATGATATATTTATATATATATATATATATATATATATATATATATATATATATATATATATATATATATATATATATATCATCAATTGAGCTGATTGACTGAATGTGCTCCTCCGGTGTTAATTAGGTTAATTATCTGAACAAGCTCCTCCTGAACTTAAAAACAGACGAGGACCAGGGCTGATAATATCCACTCAATCAAGAGGGGCTGGAAAAATGTGTGACTGCAGCTTTGTGTCTCATGTTGAATTCAGGGCTGCTGAAGTTAACGCGACAATAACGCAAAAAATTGCGACATTAAAGTAGGCTCTATTTGAATCCCCGTAGTTCAAGCCAGGGTTACCAGGTCCAAGGTTTTTCTTCCACTTCAATAGAAGTTATAGCATTAAAAAACATGCATGAACATCAGAAGGTATGTTGAAAGATACAGTACAACTTACTGAAATGAATCATATCTCATGTAATCGCTCAATCTGTGTTTCAACCACAGAAAGACATCAATAAAACAGCTTGTGAACAATGTGTCACTTAACGTCCTATTTACTCATTATGTCCTATGTTCATTGTTCGTTAGTTAGCTATATAAAAAAAACACTTATTTACTGTTAATTATATACATGTTTGAATAAATTCAGAGTTCATGAAAACAACCTTATGTGCAACTGAGTACACAATCATGTCAGTTTTTATTTGAGTGTAATTATCATATCTGAAAATAAACAGCAGTTGTTAGTTAAAAGTTTGAGCTCTGTGGTCAATTTGAGCCTCTAATATTATAGTGGGTTCCCTGTATAGTTTACAGCATCAGTTGGGAGAGATTTTATTTTCCTAACTATTGGTATTGGTATCGGCAAATATCATTCTGAATAATCGGCTATTGTATCGGCTATGATATTTAGATTCAGCTCATCTCTAGATTGTTAATTTTGACAAGTTCTCACCAAAGCCACTATAAGATGGGCACAAATAAGATGCCTGAACACTAGACACAAAAATCTTTGTAAACACGTTGGCAGAATGCACAAATCCCAGAGTGAGACCTGCAAAATAACCGACTTGCTGCAGACACATGTGCAACATGTGCAACTCTCCATGTCTCGGCATGCTTGAGGAGCGGGACCCACTGTCGCCCGGCCTGGTGAAACCGTCACCTCGAGAAAGGAAACTGAGACTCGTCAGAGGCCCACAGACCTCACACTAAAATAGAGATGACAGGAAGGCAGCCGGTGGCACACAGGAAAGAGAGAGTGTGCAAAGGACGAAAGCAGAAGGGCTGTTCATACTTTAAGTGAAGAATCTGCACAAACACCCCAACGCTTTCCCAGAAACACTGTGACCACAAAAAACACACTTCTGCAGCGATATCAAACACCCCAGCAGTTTATGAGAGTGGGTGAGCAGTCATTTAGCAGACACTTTTATCCAAAAAGACTCATTACAGGGACGGTCCCCGATGAGATTAAGAGTCATGGTCAGTCGAGCCCTTGCAGGGTTTGAACCTACACCCTTCTGGTTACCAGCCCGAATCTTTAACCAGAGTCACTTTCAGCCTCAGATGCAAAACCCATGGACCAACTGATGCATCTCACACAACAAAACTGTGAAGTACTTGCAACAAATCAGCAGTTCCAATTTTATTGGCTGGCTTCACAAAACTTCCAGGTGCTTGGAAACAAAGGTGTGCTTATAGGTACCAGGCTGATACAATGACCAATTCTGAGGAAGTACTACAAACTTGCCAGGATAGTAGCGCTTATTAGAAATTAAACTAGCTATCCAAGAGCATAAATGTAGAAGTTATGTCTGTGAAATAGTATCTGCTTATTTATTTTGGTCGAACAGATGCCTTTTCGAAGCAATACAGTTTTCAGCTATTTTTATTGGTGTTCTTATTTATTTGTTTATTTATTCATATATAGAGTATATATATATATATATATATATATATATATATATATATATATATATATATATATATATAATTCATAAAACTCTAGAGCGCGTAGGCTGATACTTAGTTCTTCACATTCAATCTGCAAGCAATCACATCATTACTGCATGGCACCAGCTGATTGGCCTCTGCTCATCCTGCAGCCAATGAGATTGCTTGCTCAACATTTAAATAGTCTGGTTCAGAGTTTGCTTTAAGCTAGTCCTTCAGCACGCTATCAGAGTTCATCTGAACCCCTCCACCTCCCCAGCTCCACCTGCTTATCTGCTATGGGATTTAGGTATGTGTATTTATGCAGCAGCAACATATCTAACATGCTCACAGCTGTGTGTCTGTGTATCTATTAGCAGTAGCAAGTCTATACTTGCTCTACAGCAGCAGCAGTGTAACAGACCTAATCCTCCAACTCCATACATACATACTAATATATCAGTGTTGTTACTGTTAACTAAACCTAAAGCTATGAAAAATGTTCTGTTGTTAACTGAAATAAAGCTGGAATAAAATAAAATAAAATATAAATATTAAATTACAAAACTTAAACAGAAATTATAAATATTGCCTGGTAGGGGTGTAACGGTGCACAGAAGTCACGGTTCGTTACATACCTCGGTTTTGGGTCATGGTTCGAATAGGAAAAATGATCCCACTTTATTTTAGGGTCCAATTCTCACTATTAACTAACTATTAACTATGACGTTTGCCTCAATAAACCCCTAATTACTGCTTATTAATAGTTAGTAAAGTAGTTAAGTTTAGGTATTGGGGATGTAGAACATGATCATGCAGAATAAGGCATTAATATGTGCTTTATAAGTACTTATAAACAGCCAATATCCTAGTAATATGCATGCTAATAAACAACTAGTTAATAATGAGAATCGGACCTTAACTAAAGCATTACCGGAAAAAACAAATCCACAATGCTAGGTTTCTTTTCATTTATTTTGAACAGACAATTGTGCAAATCAGTGTTTATTCCACTTAGCGGCATGTAGTCCCCTAGTTAGTACAGTACAGCCTCCTATAGTGTAGTAAGCACTAAGCAGTAAACAGTAAACAATCTTGCACAGGTCATATTTTTGCAGGGCTGATAAAAAAAACAAAAAAAAAACAAAAGGTATTTGGTCACAATCAGCTACAAAACTGGAAAAGAATCTTGAATTATAAAAGTACAAAAAAAAAAAAAAATAGAATAATGAAAAATTAAACTTTTGCATTTAGAAGAGTTACAATATGCTACACTTAAAGGTGCTGTAAGTACAATTTGAACTACGCTGTTGGACATTGTTGATATTTGAAATCAACCCAAACAAACCCACCCCTCTCTTCATTGCTCCGTTCCCAAAACTCACACTCCAATCCTAACCACCCTGCTCCAGTTGGTCTCGAACCCCGGCCCGATCGCTGCTGGCATGTGTGGCGAGTGCACTATGATGCTAATGATGCTGCATTCTTTAGCGGATGTCAGCGCGTAGTAGTTTAACAGCACAACTCTCACTATCAGGTGAGTGGATGTTGCGCAACAAAATGCTTCACGAAAAATAAAGCGCAGCTGATGAATGAACAACAAGGAAGCACAAAAAATTTATGTACAGTGAACAAGAGTAAATACAAAGTGTTTGCTGTTAGTCGCCAACAGAACATCAGCTCCAGACAATCAAACCCACGTTACTCACATGAGAAGCGGGATCAAAGCAGCCTCCGCGTCTGTTTTTCCCTTCCCGCTTAGCTCTCTCCAGCTCTGGAAAGATTTTCTAATATAAACGCGGGTCCTAAAGCCCAGCCATTAACCTTCATTCCAGTGATATTCTTTTGAGCTCTTTTGTTTTGTGTCCGATTTCTCGTTGTGCAGTTTTTTTTTTTTCTTATTTTCAAACCTCCCTCTCTCCTCGACCATCATACCCCCCCGATGCTGATTGGTTAGACGTATGTTGTTGGTATCGCCTGACTAACTTCCATACAGTGTTTTTGAAATACCCTTTTAAACTATATAAACATTCAAAGCTTAAGACCAACTCTCTTATACTTCATTTTTCGTGTTCCACTCCGTTTTGCGCAGTTAAGGGTGCAAGCCTTTTAAAGTATGCTCCTTTGAAAATGAGCTCTGAAAGACGCATTCGACGCGTCTAGTGGACTTTGTTTTCAAGCGCTCAAGTCATTCACACATGCACTGTTCCTCTTCTGCTCTTTTTCCTGTTGTGGCAGTTTCCCATGTACGGTTACACCCCTACTGCCTGGGCAACTAACTGAAATAAAAGTAAAAGAACTGAAATGACTAAAACTATAAAAGCACATAACAAAATTACTAGATCTTTTCTAAATAGGTAGTTTTTGACCAGAATAAGCTTCAAAAAGTATCTTGCTTCATGTGGATAGTCTGGGTAGGTGTGACTCACTTCAGGACTCTATACTTGTGATTATACAGCATATGTGTGAATAAACTCTACAGTAAAAGATTGTGAAAGAGCTGAAATTTTTCAGTGTTTCAACCAAAACTTTACTGGTGACTCACAACACTCACTGGGGTCAGACAAAAGAAAAAAAGAAGGGAAAAAAAAAATGTTTCCAAAGATTCTCCTCATTTTATATAGAGAAAAGGTACAGATCAAGCAAGCTTATGCTTGCATATTTAAAGACATACTGCATATCCATTTTGCAATGTCAAACCCAGGTGAAGAGCTCTAATTTGATTTACTGCATTATTATTCCTCATCTCCATTCTTATTTTTAATTTGCTCCATATCTGTTCATCTCTGCCCTGCATAAATCACAATGAGGCTAATGGTTTGTGATGAGACATATTTGGGCATGTCTGAACGGTGGAGTTCAGCTTACTCAATATTTAAGTGTAATGCACTCTGATACCAGTACGATCAGTTCGGCTCCCTGCTGAACGGCGTCAAAAACTAGAGTGAGAGGCTGAATCAGTTGCTAGTCAATTAGTGATCTTGATTAGTCTTATGATTTGTTATTATGATTAGCGTGACTGGTGACCACTTGCTGTGCTTCAGCTGGTAGACAGTTTGCAGTAAAACACTCTCAGAAATGTCTTTAAAGATCTTTGAAATCAGCATGAAATGGAAGTTGAAATAATTGGCTTAATAATAGTTGTCCTTTTACATCTATCTGAGAGAAAGCATTTTAACATTGAAAAAAAAAAAATGACACACTTCAGTTTTAAATACCCCGATTAATACCAGAGGCTCTGTGCTCCTCCGTTCCTTTCTCTGATGAACATGATTTGTATAGCCTCTCTAAATTGGAACAAGAAAGACAGAGGGCCAGAAATACACCAACGCACATGCATGCATATGCACAGCTGGCCTCTACGGAGTGATAAGGGCATTTGAGGTCAAACAGGCTGAACGGCAGCAATGAGTTATAGCACCCACACACACAGCAAGGGATGACAGAAAAAGAGATGTATACAGAGACAGAGAGAGAAACCACAATGGGGTGAGCCTGACAAAACAAGACATGTTCGACATAGAGCAGTCACACGCAAGCTAGCATTTAGGGAAATGCCTCCACATCAGGTATTCTCCTTTAGGCAGACTTTTGAGAATCAGCATGAAGTCTGGTCCACATCGCAGCTTATTCCGGTCAAGAACTGCAAACTTACACCATGTTCTAACCACCAGACACAATGCGATTAGATTCCAGCCACAAACAATTTGTCTGGCCACACCAGAATCAACGCGACGTGACTATGAGACGCGATATAGTCAATCAAAAATCACAGCCAATCAGAAGAGCGCATGGCGGCCTCTCTCTGAAAGCTCCAGGACTCACAACGAAATGGATAAGTACATAATCAAATTCATGAATATTACACCATTTTAACATTATTAAAATACATACCGAGTTACTGAAACAATCTTTGTCATAGAATACAATTGTCTGTTCACAATGAGTTGAACATTCTTGTTTCTTTTCATTTATTTTGTAGATCTGAGGTGAATTGTCCATTGTTGCTTTCAGTACTGTACAGCTATAAACCCACACAAAATGAGATTCAAACTCACACTAGATGCTTTTAACATTAAATAAAGCACATAAACAGTACCTGAGATTATCATTGACATACTTTGTGTTGTTATTCCAGCCGCGACGCCAAAGAAAAATAGAAACCGTTTTTAAAATAGAATAGTCGCGTTTCGTCGTCACGGCTGGTTAAGACAAAAACACTGTTTAACATGGAAAAGAGACCTTTTATCACATGTTGCAGGAGGAAGGGGCTGTGTGCCAGACATATAAATGTACCGATCCACAGATTTTGATGTTAATTAGCAATTCTTTTGTTTAATTGTTTCTATGTCACTTAAACAAAACTGTAACAATCTAAACCTAAAACTGCAAACTTACAAAAACCTGCAAGAAAGCTTGCTGTTTAACAAGAGTTTTCTATTCTTCTGTGTAAAATGCATGACATGATCCATGAATGGTCTGTGTAAGGACCACCTGAGGCTGAGATTGAGATCAGCATAAAACAGAAGGTACAAGATTCTTTTCATCCCTACTGAGAAATGGCTTCTCAAATAAGAAAAAAGTAAAAGTAAAAAAAAAGTAAGTCAGGACTTGATTTTGTCCATGGGGAATTGAATGGATGGCTGTGGTTTGCTCTTTGGTGGATTCTGATTAAATATTATGAGGCACATGAACAAATCATTTATAATCAATACTGCAATATTCCATAATAAAAATATTTGTCAGTTTTGATTTCATGGTGACTTTAGAACAAAACAAGGCTGAGATTTAACAAAAGTCTTAAAAAATATCCAACAACATGCCATCATAAATGGCACAGTACAACACAGCAATGCAGTCTGAAGCTTTTTGTAGCTTAATTTGGCCACAAAACCCTGCTTTTAAACTTCAGTTTATTTCAACCAGATTGTTCTTTAGAGGAAGGTTGTGTTAGGACACACACAAACAGCAAAGAAGTAAAGTAAAAATGCAGAAAGTTTTCTGTGATGGGTAAGTTTAGGGTTAGTGGATAAAACATACACTTTGTACAGTATAAAAATCATTGTGTCTATGGACCGTGCCCATAAAACATGAAAATCCAATGTGTGTGTGTGTGTGTGTGTGTGTGTGTGTGTGTGTGTGTGTGTGTGTGTGTGTGTGTGTGTGTGTGTGTGTGTGTGTGTGTGTGTGTGTGTGTGTGTGTGTGTGTGTGTGTGTGTGTGTGTGTGTGTGTGTGTGTGTGTGTGTGTGTGTGTATTTTGACTTAACCATATTTTGGGGACAAATGTGTAAACCTCCTTTTAAGGATGTCCTCATTTGTAAAACAGTATAAAATAAATATGTAATTTGTAGTAAATAAGTAATTTAAATAAATAATTTAGGTTATAGATTTGTAATTAGTAGTGCTTTAAAACAGAAGTCTATGGAATGTCCCTATTTAGACTAGTAAATAGTATCTACATGAATGGTTCCGATTCACCTTAAGAATTCTTGATCCTAAATGATTCCATTATCGATTCTTTTAGTACAGAAGCACAAAATAATTGATCCTAACTATATTAAACAATGTGTAAACAATACATATACAGCATATAAGCAAAACAACACTGGGGCAGCACGATTTAATCGCACAATGCGAAAAATAACATTGAATTTAAATGCGATTATCGCTTAAACGTGATTCTTAGTGCGATTATGAAATCGCAAAGGCTGCGCTTATTTTTTTAATGCTCAGCTTATCAATGAAGTATGGCTCTAAATGCTAATCCATCTGAAAGCACTGCAAGTTTGAGTTGCTTATAATGTACATTTGAAAAAGCAACGCGTCAAACATCTTTTAACACCTCAAGCATTTATTAACATCTTGTCCAACAAAAGACAACATTTAATAACATGTTTTACTCCAAACTCACTTCCTAACGACAGTCCTTCTGTGAGATGATGTGGCTTCTTACACTGAATAAGGCAGTCGTGTGTTATTAGTCATGTTTAATCAATCAAAGCATTTCAATCTTCTGTTTATTCAGCTACAGCGATACGACGCGTGTAATATTCTTCTGCGGCAGGGCATATTTGGAGTTTCTGCGTGAGAGCGCCCTCTGGCTTTCAGACGGAGAAGCATTTACTACTGATCACAGAGCCGTACAGCTCTGACAAGCTGCGCATATAATAATCACAGCCTTTGCGTGCGGTTTAATCGCGATAAATCGTGCAGCCCTAAACAATACAATATTTGCTAACTTTTTTTACATTTTAAATGATCGTTTATTACAACAAAATTCTGAATGTACATCTATGAGATTGTCATCACCAGTCAATACTTCCAGTCAGTAATTACAAGAACTTAACAAGATAAACCTTACAACACACAATGATTCTTGGTTTGGATTTGTAGTCCGATAAGAACAACAGTAAAGACTTGAGTCATTTTCACTTAATCATTCAAAAGAACATTTTCACTAATTCGTGAGTTGGCTACAGTGTTTGCACCGTATGTTTGTTGTTGCATGCAACCAGCTAGGTGCAACAGAAAGATGTGTTACCTTTTTTTTTTGCCACCATTTCTCACACCATGGCACTGTAGATTCAGAAATGCAGATGAAAGATGTCGTGAAAAATCATTTCAGTATTTTAAAGCAAAAATCTGGTTCTATGTAAGAACAAGTTCTCATTTCCCAACCGTAAACACAAGCATTGGCTTGGAGCCATTAAATGAACAGGTACGAGCCTCGGTAGCAGCTATTCTAAATCTACACGCAACTAAGCCACTTTGTTCTCCAAGCCACACAAATTATACATCAAAGCTCACTATGCGTCTGTCTAATTGAAGAAACACTCAGAGATCCATGATTCCTGCCCCCCTGCAGTGCCCCAGCAAATGGGTGTGTGTGAGAAGAGTGTGTGTGGGTGCAGATTTGGCCGCCCACCCCTACACCCTTTGACAGCATCGGCTGCATTCCTCGCATCCCTGTTTCCAATTAGCCTGGAAGAGCTCTGCAGTACTGAGAGGCCGTGAGAGCCGAGTGGAAACAATACTGCTGCCGCGGTGTTAAGCTGCAATGTTCTGCACAACATTCGCATTTCACCTGGATTTGTTGTGGACTGAAAAGAGTTGGCTGTACTTGATTTTCCTCTTTCTTCATCAGAAAAGAAAAACTACTGCTACTAGACGCAGTTATAAGCTACTGCATGCTTGCACTTTTCAAACGCACCAAAGGATCATTGCCGGCGGCGCCAAAACCAAAAGACCACCGCATTCGAATGCAAATAGAGCACTATGCTTTGATGTTTTGACAATCCACAAAATCTCTCCTTCCAAAACAGACTGAAGTCTGTACGTGTACATGATGAGAACCTTTAATGGCATAACCCAACAGTTCATCTCGTGTAAAGCCTTTGTGTTGGGCTGCCATGAATCATAAAACGATCTCCGTGGTATTCTGGGCTTGTGTGCTACAATCTCTGTGTATAGACTCAAAAAAGCTGTGTGCAATCCTACAACACATTAAATCCCACAAATATGTTTCTGAACATGCCATTAAATCACTTTATGGTAATCCAAGCCGCTTTTTGTGTGCAATTAGTTGCTGCAGGAAAAAAATCTAGACCTGATGAACCTGAAAGAGTTGTGTTTAAACAAGTTTCTGTGTATTTTTGCTGCCAATTCTGCTGCTAACCCCACACACACATACACACACCCACACACACACACACGACCAGCGTGCCACAGATGAGTGGTACGGCGCCAGAGAGCTCGCTCTGCTTTCTGCTGACTGCAGCGATTACAGACACCCCTGCCTGAGTGAAATCACAGGTGTGTAGCCGTCTTACATTCGTGTTTGTGTGTGTGTGTGTGTGTGTGTGTGTCTGTATGTGTGTGTGAGAAGGGGGTGTAAACATCAGGAGAATGCAAACAACCCGTCTCAAATGTTAGTGTGTTTACCATGGTATATAATGACTGCACGATCAAATTCTTTGAGATCATCACCATAAACATTCTGTGGTACATATTTGGAGCAACAATATATTGTACTCTGTTAACCAAAGTTGACCAAAAACTAAAACACTAGTACTGGATAATTAAAAATGTTCTGACATGGTGATAAAAATCTGGTCATCCATCTGCTTATACTCCAGCCATCCAGTTATCTATCAAGCTATCAATCCGTCTGCTCGTCCATCCATCCATCCATCCATCCATCCATCCATCCATATTATATATATATATATATATATCCAAATACATATGTCTGGTGATGGATAATATATATATATATATATATATATAGATATATGGATGGATGGATGGATGAGCAGACGGATAGATAGCTTGATAGATAAAAGGATGGCTGGAGTATAAGCAGATGGATGTATGGATGGATGGAGTATAAATGGATGGATGATGGATGGATGGATGGAAGGATGGAGTATATGTGGATGGATGGATGGATGGATGGATGGATGGATGGATGGATGGATGGATGGATGGATGGATGGATGGATGGGAGTATATGCGGATGGATGGATGGATGGTGGATGGATGAGTATAAGTGGATGGATGGATGGAGTATAAGCGGATGGATATAAGCGGGTGGATGTAAGGAGTATAAGCGGATGGATGGATGGATGGATGGATGGATGGATGGAGTATAATAGAGCTGCACTATTCTGTATAAAATGAGAATCACGATTTTTTGGTTTCAAATAGTGATCGTGATTCTCCCAGGATTCTGAAAAGATAACTAAACAAAATAACATGTAATTAGAGGTTCTGACAAAATATTGAATTAATTATTTAGGCTAAAAATGGGTTTGAATGAATTCAATGACTAATTAATAAATACTTGTTTCATTAGGCCACTGGATGAATCAGTGTTTTTGAACAAATCTTTTGAATGAATGATTCAATGACAAATATTTTTTTAACAGTCACTTGTCACCACCTAGTGTAATTAGTGTAATTGATACAATATTCATTTGAAGCATCACATTACTTTTAAAATGTGATTTATTTTGTTTGATGTCTAATCTTTTTTCCCAGCACTTCCGTGATAACATGAAGTACTGAAACAGAAATAAAAACACTGTGTTGTTGAAGACTGTTTGTGAAGGTGATCTGAACAGATCTGAATGTTCGCTGTGATCATACTTGTCAAAGGTTTAATAGACAAAGCCGAATCGCTGTCATTTAGGAATACGTGTGTTTGAATCGAGATCACGATCCTTTAACGATTAATCATGCAGCTCTGACAGATATGTGTATAAGCTGATGATTGCTGATGATGCTAATCGACAATAGGCATTGCCCCTTAAAAAAGTTAATTTAAGTGGTATGGATGATAATCATACTGTATTATTAGCATCATTGCTTGAATTAGGGTGATAGGGGTTCCTGAGATGGTTTGGTCCCAAAATATATTTGTAGTAGTGAAGAAAATATTGACAGCTTCAATCTTCTGCAGTCTTTCTGCCTGTGAAAGTCAGTCCTCACCTGCTAGAAGCCAAAAGTCGGATGAATGTTAATGTTAATATCGCTGTAAACCGAGGTCAACAGCATGAAATGAAAGCAATATGGAAGTATGTGATGAATGAACCTTCTTTCTAGTTCATGAGAGAGTTAATCATCTACTACAGCTGAGGGTAATAAAAACCATTCCCATGTACCAATACTGATGAACAGTTTCACCATCTTGTTCTCACAGACTCACAAACATACAGTCCTCTCTGTCTGCGTACATGCTTGAACACACATTAAATGAAATAAACGCACAGTATTGGTGTCCAAGCAGTGCATACATAAACAGTTCATTTAGTCTGCACTAATGCAAGCCATATTATCAGTTAAATAATTGCAGATGGATCGTGTGTGCAGTAACTGAACTAGTCTAGAGGGCTGTACATTGATCCGTGGTAAATTACACGCAGGACCATTTTGAAACTGGCAAGATTATGATGACTGATAAGGAAACGCTGTAGTGTCCAAACACCACAGCAACTAGGACTGTAACTAATGATTATTTTGAAGATTGATTAATCTTTTTTTCTTTTCTTTTTTTGGATTAGTCGATTAATCTAATGATTATTTTTCGATTTTATTTTTCTGGCCAGTCGATTAATCCTTTATTTAACCTACCAATAAATAATTGTAACTTCTGCCATTAATCTTTCACGTTTTTTTGCAAACATTTTTCTCAGAGAATACTTACTTTACAACATAAAAAAGAAAGTGCCAAGAGGCATCTATTAAAAGGCATCTATTAGTCAAACAAATGGCTGCATTCACAGTCACTGTTTGGGATTGACAGCATTTGCTTACAGGGTCCGATCGAGGTGTGAGTTTATCCATCAGATATTTTAAATAGCCACCAATGACTTCAAAATGCTTTGTAACTGAGTACTTTTGAGCCACGTGCCTCACAGCTCACACCCACTGCAGCTCCTGTGGATCTGTGGATAGACACAACTCATTGCACCGTCACCGTCTGAGTAAACTAAACTCATCATGATTATACCGTTCAGAGTGGTTCTCACATTATATGACGTGGCAGACAACTAGTTGTCCAGTGCGGTTCCATAAATTTCTCGTAAAGCTGTTCTGAATAGCTACATTTGTTACAGAAAGTATTATTTTTTGTTAATGTTAGTTAAGAAATTCAACTGATCATTGTTAGTTTTACATCAGGTCCATTAAAGGGTTAGTTCACCCAAAATTGATTCATTTATTACTCACCCTCATGACGTTCCACAACCGTAAAACCTTTGTTAATCTTCGGAATGCAAATTAAGGTCTTTTTGTTGAAATCTGATGGCTCAGTGAGGCCTCCATAGGGAGCAATGACATTTCCTCTCTCAAGATCCATAAAGGTACTAAAAACATATTTAAATCAGGTCATGTGAGTACAGTGGTTCAATATTAATATTATAAAGCGACGAGAATATTTTTGGAGTGCCAAAAAAACAAAATAAAGACTTATTTCGTGATGGCCGATTTCAAAACACTGCTTCAGGAAGCTTCGGAGCATATATAAAAGTTACGTGTATAAAAGTTACACTGATTTTTATACTGGTCAGTTACAAAAAGAATTGACAATTAAGCTTCTATCATTTTATCAACTCCATGTCATCATATCTTCATTGGAAAGCGTGTGTCTCTTCTTTGCTGCCATCTTGTTACTCTTAACTAGGTTAAGACACCTCTACAGCTCTCTTAAATAATTTAGGAGCTAAGACCTAGTCTTGACACTTAGGAAAATTTATGAATCACAATTATTATTAATTCTAAGAATAAGAGATCATTCTTAGAATTTTGACACACTTAAGACTAAAATTATACTCTGAGTGGCTTTATACATAGGGGCCCAGATTAAAATATAAAAATGTTTAGGTTTGAAAATAAATAGCCGTCTTTAAGTACTAAGTATTTGGTGCTGTGATGAACAACAATGCAAATACAAAAAAATAAAAATAAAATAAATGGCACTACGGCTGTTTGAAACATTTTAAAAACTTCACTAGCGCACTTGCTTTGTTTGTTGGGTTTCCAGGGTAACCGCTGCATTTCTGCTGTTCCATCAGCACCCTCTGCTGTCAGAGCGTGAATGTGCACTTTTATTCAGCGCGTCTCCTTCACTCGTTCCGCCATGTGCTTCTTATGCACGCGTTGTGCATTTTATACGGTTGATGTGGAAAGTATTCTTAAATGCATTATACAAATTGTGATAATTAATAATAAATTATTATTTACGGTATTGTGAAGTGCCTACGATAACAATATCGTGCATATTCATTACCGCGATATATCGCATCACCGAATATCGGCACATGTCTACTAGGCATTAGCATATGCTCTAGTGAGTCTTGTTTTGTGTGAATGAGAGGGGATTAGGATGAATGTAAACAGTGTGACACGACCATGCATTCCATGCAAATCAACGTATTTTCATCATTCCAGACCTAACAGCAAGAACCTTAATGATCATATAGCAACACCCTGGTAACGGCCTACAACAAAGGTCAGTATGAATCCAATCTGCTCAAAAGGTGTGGTCAAATGTTTGCATGCAAAGTCCGGTCATTTCAACAGGAATCCATCAGGTATTTAGCATGAGGGCGAAAATTTCCCTACACAGACTTCATAATGGGTTCAAGTTGGTCACATGGAGTCACTGCATTGTCCAATAGAAAGCTGCTTGGTTTAAAAGTAACTTCTGAGTGAGCTGTGCATGATGCATCACTACACTTTTGACAATGGATCTTTTTGCCTGCAAAATTTCGCTAATGTGACCGCAGCTTAAAATGTATAATTTGAATCTTTGCTCATGCCCAGTCAAACTTATATGAATAAATTGTCATCGGAGAGCTGCACGATGTCCTCCGTGTCGATCTGTGCGTGTCAAGTTGAGACGTTAAAGCCAACTTGAGGACTGAAATCAAAGGAAGCACGTAGGCTGAGTGCTGCAGGGCTGCTGGAGAATTTAACCTGCAAACCTGACACTTACTGACAAGCTGACACTCGTCTGACTGAAGAACTGCTGTCAGTAATTTCTCTCTCGGTCTCTGCCAATTCTCCTTTTCTTTTTTTCCAGATGGTATCTCGGATTTAATCCTTTTACTATCTGTGAGAAGAATGTCTTTATATAACAAAGAGTTGGGAGATTCACAACGATTTGACCCATATCCAATACCTGTATTTACACACTTGGCGAAAACAACCCAAGGTAGACGTACTGACCCTGGAAAAGCTTAGAAAAATGGCATGATTTGCAATGGACGCAAACTAAATGAACCTTTTGCTTTCCACATCATCTTTAAAAGGTCAGTAAACCATTGGGTAGGGCTTCGTCCTCTATTGTGCCATTGAAAAGAGTCATGTAATTGCGGTTGGCGTCCACCGGAGTTGACGCAATTCGCCGCCGTCGCTTTTTCAATGACTTACGACTTGCATTGCATTCATTGGTTAAATATTTGCAAAACCCACAGACAGACATAAAGGGTGACCAATGGTAATAATTTATGAAAAAAAAAAAAAAAAAGACGAAATATGGAGATATGAGGTTTCTGCCTGACAGCATTAATACCAACACTGTAATAATATAAAGTGGGATGAAAATCGGCAAAGTTACATTGTAACTATTTATTTTCACCCTTTAAACAATTTCTTAAATATTGAGCATTAGAACATAGTCAGTTTTATCCATAATCGCACAGCGCCGTTTGGCCGAAGAGAGTAGCAGTTTAGATTCAAACAACGAAACCTCAGAACTACTGGTTTCTATTGCTATCTGTCTTGTTTCTGATTTTCTTTTTCCATGTTTCCATATCTCTTCACATATTTATTCTGTTTTTACATCTGTTTCTCCTCTTTCACTCACTTTCTCTCTCTGTTGCCACTTAGCTCGAAGTGCTTACGCAAGCTTTCAAATTTATTCAAGCAAGATCAAAATGAAATGTTAGGGGAAGTACATGCACTCAAACCCCAGTGTGGTACTTACAGGAATTAATGGGCACTGGGGTGAAACGCTTCCAAAAGAAAAACTGAACCAGAGTCGGTCACAACAGATCTGTAACAGACCCGTGTTCGCAGATCACAGGAGATGTACGTTCACCACAATAACAGTAATTACTGTTTATCCTATACAAGCACAGCACTGAAACGTCTGCTTCCAAATGCCTAATTACGAGTCATTCGGATTATTTAAAACAAAAAACCCTTAAGAGGGAAACTGTAGATACTAATGATGAACTGTATCCCAGGTGCATGTGATGCTGAACACTCATGCTGTTTACTAGATGCCAGGTGCACTATAAGCATTTTTTGTGTGCTTGTTTCACAGCTGATACAACAGTGGATCTGGGCCCAGTTGTTCAAAAGCAAAGACAGGATTTCGGATATCGGATTGGATCACAAAATCCAATCTTGGTTTTGATCTGGATGAAATTGCCTTATAACTTTTTAGTAGGATTATGATACCTTTGATCTAAAAAAAACAAAAAAAACACTATCCTGATCCCAGCAGAAAGGTGGATTTCAGGAACAAAAATTTAATAAAACTTCAAAAGTTTTGAACATTTATATCATGTAATATATACACACACATTTATATTTTGATTTTGCTCTTAATTAGTTTAACTGTTAAAATAATAAATTAGAAGTAGACATTAGGCAAAAAACAAAACAAAAAACAATATATTAAATTAAGTGTTTTTTTAGGGCTGCACAACAATTAAATCGCAATTAATCATTTGCAAAATAAAAGTCTGTGTTTACGTAATAAATGTGTGTGTTCTGTGTATAATAATTATGTATATATAAATACACACACATACATGTATAAATTTAAGAAATATATGCATGTATAAATAAATATATATATATTTAAATATATTTTATATAATATATAAAAATAAATATTTTATATATAAATATAACATTTTTCTTAAATATACACATGTATGTGTGTGTATTTATATATACATAATTATTATACACAGAACACACACATTTATTACATAAACACAGACTTTTATTTTGCAAACGATTAATCGCGATTCTTTCTCTTCATATCAAAGCAATTAAAGTGACCCAAACGGACTCTTCTAGGTAGTAACATTGTGAAATGTAAACCCATTCAGAGCACTGGTAATCCAGATTTGGTCATCTGAAAAAGTGTGTATCTGGATCAGGGTGATCCAAATTCTATTTTATTTTGAAAAACTGGAATAAAATTAAGGTGAATTACCTGATCCTGGATAGTAAAACACAGGCTTTCCAAATCTAGATAATTCTGATTCAGGTTAAACTTTGAACAACTGGCCCCTGGATGTTATAATGACACCTCACGAATGGGGCATCACAAAAAAGCTGTTGTTTTCAGTTTCTGCCATTGCAGAAAAACTATTCAAAAGGCATATTTGTTGAGTAATCTATCCCAAGAACCTCTTTTAGATGACAGAAGTCAGTGAGTTCAACCGAAGAAAAAATGAGCCCAGTTCTCACTACATTCACATTGTAAATAGACTTAAAAATGGAACAGCTCTCATTTTGGTCTACTTTAATTATATAAATCACAATATAATACTGTATTATGTTTAAATGTATGTTATTGAAAATGTTCAACAATAAATGAGTAAATGTTTATGTTGTAATTACTTTGTTTCCACATTAGAGCAAGAGTACACTGGAGTTCAAATGTTTGCTGTTGGTAAACTTTTTGTCTCTTAATATCTTCTGCTCACCAAAGCTGCATTTATTTGATAGAAAATAATACAGTAAAATATTATTACAATATAAAATAACTGTTTTCTATTTGAATACATTGTAAACTGTAATTTATTCCTATGATGGCAAAGCTGAATTTTCAGCATCATTACTCCAGTCATCAGTGTCACATGATCCTTCACAAATCATAATATGATGATTTGCTGCACAAGAAACATTTATTATTATCAATTTTAAAAACAATTCATATTTCTTCGGTTTATCAGGGTTATTTGACAAACAGAAAGTTCAAAAGAACAGCTTTTATTTGAAATGATTTGAAAACTTTTGTGATAATGTTGAAGAGTTTTGACCAATTCAATGCATCTTTGCTGATAAAAAAAAAAAAAAAAAAAATCTTACTCACGCTTTAGATTAGGATCCAATTCTCACTATTAACTATGACTTTCACCTCAATAAACTCCTAATTACTGCTTATTAATAGTTAGTTAGGTAGTTGTTAAGTTTAGGTTTTAGGTAGGATTAAGTAGATGTAGAATATGATCATGCAGAATAAGGCATTAATATGTGCTTTATATGTACTAATAAACAGTCAATATCCTAGTAATATCCATAATAAGCAACTAGTTAACTGAACCCTAAACCATGTTATGTTTAATGAACACAAAGAAAAGAATTAAAAAAGAAAATACACACTCAATTCCCTCCACAACCTCAAATCCAGTTCTCTAAAATGGCTGCAGCGCCCCCTGTCTGCGACTCGCACAAACTATGCAAATACTATGTGAGCACCTACTACTGCTGTGCACCTGATCAACAAGGAAATCCTTTTACCAGCCATGTTTGAGCTGGATGCTGTGGAAAACTACCAGAGAAAGTTGGACGGACTGCAGTGGCCTCCCTTAAAATATCCACTTCTCCTGAGTGAAAATGCAGAGTCATCACTCCATCCTGCTGCACTGCGGAGAAGGAATGAGGCCATCGCTCTGTGCCACCTGGCTGCCGGACAGACACATGTTTATGCGAAGCATCAAATCTGCAGTGTCACCGTTTGTGAATGTAAAAGGTCTGCAAAGTTTAAAAGATCAAAGTGCAGATAAATGAAATTTTTGTCTCCCAAAAGAAAGAAGCGATTCTGAACTGCCGAAATGAGTCGTCAGTAATTCCAGTCTCACTTCCTGCTGAACCTACATAGATTTGTAGCAAATTTGCATAATGCCATCCTACGGTCTTTATTAGCCACCCACGAACAATGGCTCAAACACTGTAGTTGTAGCTGAGACTGGAAGAGTTTGGTTCGTGTTGTTTAAGTCGAGATGCTGTTTTCTGCACTGCAAAATCAAATCCACTTTGCTGCACTTCAAAAGGATGAGGAATTGATACAGCAAAACTGACGCCATCGTTACTGTTCGTATCACTGCGTACCAAGTGCTGAGGAAGATCCGGAGCTGAAATGCAGATATGGTAATGGGTGTTGGTTTCCGACACACGCTGTAAGCAGTCGATCAATCAGAGCAGAGAAGACTCTCAGAAAGGGGGAAAAGAGCTGATGTGCAATGTATATTAAGAGAAAACTTTTTTACCTTGGATGCATGTAAACCTATTGTAGGAGACCTTAAAAACAAAGTTAAGAACCTTTAAAACAGCACATTAGGGGCACTTTGATGTTTCTTTCATCAAATCAGTTTTTTGTGGTTTAAATCACACAAGTCGACTTTGTTTAGCTTAATTGTGCAGTTCTATGTTGTGCGTGTTTGCAGAGGCAGCTGTACTCAGTATTTTGTGTGCGCATCCGTTTCTGTGCGTAGGTGAGTGATTGTGGCCAGCGTGTGGTAAAGGTTAGCATTTCTGGAGAATAGCGTGAGGGCAGAAATTGACAGGCACTGCGCATTCATGATTTATAGCTGACAAAATGGCTAAAAATAAGTAGCACAACATGGCAGAGAGGGACTGTACCTGTCAGCATGTCACGCAAGAAAACTTACCTCACTTTAAATACAGTACATTTCCTTCCTAATTTTTTTAAAAGGATTAGTTCACTTTAAATGAAAATTACCCCAAGCTTTACTCACCCTCCAGCCATCCTAGGTGTATATAACTTTCTTCTTTCAGACAAATACAATCAGAGTTATATTAATAAACACCCTGATGCTCCGAAGCTTTATAATGACAGTGAATGGAAACCACTTGTGTGAAACTCAAGAAAGTGCATCCATCTATGGAGACAAATTAATGCCTTAAAGTTTTGCACAAAAATAAAGTTTTGCAAAACACACAAAAAAGAATTGAGCAATAAAAAAATGTTTTGCAAACAAAAATGAAGAATTGCAAAGGAAAAATAAAGTATTGAGCGGAAATAAAATAAAATAAAAATATAATCAATTAAAAAAATCAATGAGAGCTGTAATCCTATTTTATCTTTGCCAAATATTTTTCATGCTCAAACCTACTAAATCATTTGCAACGCTCATTTTATTCTGCGTTTCAGTCAAGCGTGCGCTCACGATACCGGTTTTACTTTGCGCTGCACTTTTCTGCGCGGATCTCTTTATGGCACTGGTTTGACGTGGGGGTGGAGTCAAGAAACGGGGGCACGCCCCCGCGAAACAGGTCATCGGCAGGAGACGCAGATCGGAACAGAACAGATCAAGCATAGAGACAGAGAGCATTAATTATATTATGAAAACCACGCCCACCGGGGGAAAAACAATCCAACCGTCTCCAGGCTGCCTTATTGTCTTAAAAAATAAGAACAATGCCTAAAAGCTGCTGTGTGACAAGGTGTACAACTAACAAGCTAAAAAACCCAGAAATAAATTTTTATAAGATCTCGACCCCAAAAAACGAATGTTTAAGGACACAAAAGTGGATACAGGCAGTGAGACAGAGCGCAACGAGTCACATTACTATAAGAAATGCATTGGAGGGGAACGTATTCGGCGACAACATATGCTAAACAAACCAACAAAAACAAACCATTCATTATTTTTAACCATGTCAATGAATTATTTCACCTGTCGCTGATTACGTTCCCCAATGCATTTCGCGGGGGCGTGCCCCCGTTTCTTGACTCCACCCCCACGTCAAACCAGTGCCATAAAGAGAACCGCGCAGAAAGTAGAGTGCAAAGGAAAACCAGTATCGTGAGCACACGCTTGACCGAAACGCAGAATAAAATTAGCGTTGCAAATGATTCAGTAGGTTTGAGCATGAAAAATGTGGCAAAGATAAAATAGGATTACAGCTGTCATTGATTTTTGTAATTGATTATATTTTTTATTTTTGCGCTACTTTATTTTATTTTGCAATTTATTATTTTTGTTTGCAAAACATGTTTTTATTGCTCAATTCTTTTTTTTTTTTTTTTTGCAAAACTTTATTTTTGTGCAAAACATTAAGGCATTAATTTGACTCCATATCCACCCATCATAAACGTACTCCACATGGCTCCAGGGGGTTAATAAAGTACACTACATTACGCCTTCCCTACTCAGCTTACTAAACAAACGTAACTGACGCAACGTGGTCTGGCAGAAGCTAGTTATTTCACTTTATAACGAGTTAAATATGGATATTTTTCTTACACAAACGCAATACTTTGCTTCAGAATGTGGAGTAAGTTGATTTTGAGCTTCAAACAGGTGGTTTCTGTGCACTGCCATTATAAATCTTCAGAGCATCAGGTTGATTATTAATATAACTCTGATTGTGTTCATCAAAAAGAAGAAAGTCATATACACCTACACAGCAAAATCCCCAGAGTTAAATCAACTCTGCTCAGAGAACATATGGCCCCTCTCTACACAGAGTTAAAATAATACTGAAGCAGAGTTAAAGCTATTGAGATAATATGCTGTTTGTGAAGTTGTTTAATCAGATCTTGAGAGATTTAATGTCTTTTATCTTATATCTTATACTATATAGAGAGGGACCAAATGTAGTCTGAGCAGAGTTGATTTAACTGTAGGACAGCTTGAGGGTGATCTTTACCACTGATCCTTTAAGGTCTCCTACAATAGATTTACATGCATCCAAGGTCTCACACAGCGTCTGAAATGGTTTGATAAAGGATTTGTTCTCTCTAAACCCCGCCTTTCTGAGAGCCAACTCTGTTGTGATTGGTCAGATGGCCCAGTCTGTTGTGACTGGTTCACCATGTCAGAAACAAAATGTCCGTTTGCATATCTGAATTTCAGCTCTAGATCTTTCTCAGCAGTTGATGACAAATGCACAAGTGACCAACTTGAACTAAGCTACATATCAGAATGTGTAACTCCTAATGTGGATGTGCTCTTCCCGTAACAACGCGCTGTACTGAAATTAACATTTTCATTTTCGGGTGAACGAACCCTTTAGTGAGGATTAGATACTTTAATATATTGATATATTTGTGTTTTTTTAATAAACTAATGTTACAGTCTTCTGGTGTACACACACACAATGAGAAGAGGGTGACTGATCTATGAGCTATTGACTTTAGAAGGCAAGCTAATTGAAAAGAGCCTGTGAGCAGATAAGCCGGCACATCTATAGCAGCACATTTGATACTGATCCAGCTCCCGCTGAGCGCACACCTGTCTTCTGCGACACACAGACTCTGAGTATGTGTGTGTATGCGTAGATGGTTTTGTAGAGACAAACAACACTGTAAACAACTGTAACTTTTGAAGCACTACTTGCCAAACTGGCTGTTTATCCTAACACACGTTTCAGTATGCCTCATGGTTTATGGACCATTTATAGAGCCATAACCACATCACACATGATCCAGATGGTTTTCTTCATGACCATGTGTATCTTGAACTCAATATGTCAGTCTAAAAACTTTGACTAGGTTCCATGAGTGGAGAAAGGGACTAAAGTGAGCCTGAAACCTCATCCAAGATCTGTGTCCAACCCAACCATTAACTTAATCCATCTCAAACCACTTCAGTCTACATGCTCTCCTACTGTACATGTGGATTTAACTCCACCCTGAGATTACAACCCCATCACACACACACACACACACACACTCGTGAGGGATGGCAGCACATCCTGATTAATCCTGATTAAGGTTACAGTACAGCCAACACAAAATCTGGCCCCTTCTGTTCATCAGCACTATCCTCCAGGAGAAGCCGAGATAAACAGATCTCAAATGAGTTGATTCGACTTGACTCAATTCTCAATTTCATGGCAGCTCATGGGGCTCCAGGGACTGGACTAATAAATCAGTCGAGCCTTGCCTGTTCAGTAGACTTTCTGTGCATGCACGACCTTACAGAAAAGGGTTGCGTGATATCTTAAATGTTCACAATGATTTTGATCATAATGATATAAAATTAAGCAACATAATAAATTTTGTGGATTTTAATGCGTTAAGATAAGTGTATTGAAGATCATATTTTATCTAAACTTCAGTAGCAAAAACAGAAACTCATATTTGTTAAGTTTGATTCATTTCTGTGAATCTGTTCAAAAACTGTTTTAATAACTGCATTTGCGAAAATTTGTGTCATCACTCAAAAATGTTTACAGAAATATAAGGCACTTTTCAGTAGTAAAAAAATATAAAAAAAAAATATGTTGCAAAAAGAAAATAATACTTTTATTCAGTAATTATACATTGAAATGATCAAAAATGAAAAAAAAAAAATCTAATAAATGCTGTTCTTTTTAACTTTCGATTTATCAGAGAATCCTGAAGAGAACAAAAATCACGGTTTCCACAAAAATTCGAATTAGCACAACTGTTTTCAGCATTGATAATAATCAGAAATGTTTCTTGAGCAGCAAATCATCATATTAGAATGATTTCTGAAGGATCATGTGACACTGAAGACTGGAGTAATGATGCTGAAAATTCAGCTTTGATCACAGGAATAAATTACTTTGTACAATATATTATAAATAGTAAGAATGTAATAATATTACAGTTTTTACTGTATTTTTGATCAAATAAATGCAGCCTTGTGAGCAGATGAAACAAGATATTTTTCATCCATTTTCCTCAATATTCAATATATAATCAAGATAATATATGAAGCTATATTGCCCAGCTGGAAAATGTTGCAATACTGCACATCATTCAACTCACTTATCTGCAGATAAGTGAGGCTGTTGTTGACTAACCAACCATACTACTTCCTGTTTTCACTGGAGAACCCTAGATGAAATTCAGCAGAGTTTACAGGCAATTAACAGAAATGAAACAAACATGGATGACAGAGAGAAAAAAAAGAGATAGCGAGTGAGAGACGAAGTGGGCGTCTGGGAAAAGCTCTCCGTGTCTCCATCATCTGGACTCAACCAAGCGAGTGTCAAAAATCAAAGACTCTAACCCTGACCTATAGTGTTGTTTACATACGGCTGCCAGACAAACACACAGTCTTTCTCATGAATCCATATCGCAATGGCTTACGAAAACCGAATGATTTTACTACTTCAAAAGATTGTGACATTTTTTTAAGTCAACACAAACAGCAGAGAATAGACTGGACACATGATACTTACGTGTGACATTATTAATGTTATTAGGCGCAATAAGTAAAGTACTCTCGCGCACAGAAAGCTGCCTCGAAGACAGCACATGATCCAAATTTCAGTTCTCCTCCATAGCTTATATGGCCAAATATACACAAAATGATGTCAAAATGTCCATCTTGGTGAGTATACACAGTCAGTTATGTCTTAAAGGTACAATTTGTGATATTTTTTTCCGCTAGAGGTCGCTAGAAGCCTATTCAAAACAAAGGCGTAGTTTGATGACGCCAAGTTTTAGAGCGGAAACTTGGGACATGTGGTCTCCATCTCAACGGACGGTGCAAAAGAATAGGGATTGGAGTCTGGAAGAACTCATGTTCGTGGATGCGATTACTAACGTTACTGTAGTATGAAGCAGAGCAGGACCGAGTGTTGCGGGAGCTGAACGAGGATCTGGAGCGATTGATCAACACACGCCTCACGAGCAGCGGAACTTTTATTATGACACAGTCGCCGGCGCCGCTTCCGCTTTTCCGGTCATGAGTTTACGGGAGCTGTCCTTGTCGACAGAACCAGCGGCAGATGGTAAACAGTAATTATGTTCCATAAATAAGTAACACAATCCACCATAAAACGTGCAAGAAGTAAATAAGGAACTGCTTGAAGCAAGCTAGTGGTTTGTTGTACGCTAGACACTACTTCCGCATTTGTCCACGGCACTGTTGTCATGTGGTTTCCACGTCAGTAAAGGTGGTAACAAAGGTAACTGACGTCATTGACAGGCGACTGCACTGCCCCGTGTCACTGTTTAGAATGGGAATTTTCTCATGATTTACAAGTAGTTGAAAACATTAGAGATATTGTTAGTAATCAGCTGGACAAAATATATAACACTAGCCTAGTGGTTTTTGGATATTTTACTGCAAAAATTTTACATATTGTACCTTTAAGTGGATTAAACAGCTGAGAAAGAAAGCACACGCGTAACAATATATTGGATCCGTGCAGCTCTTAAAGTGACAGCAGCCTAATAAACCCGCTTCTGTCTGAGTGCTTGATGTCGATCAAACAACAAAAGACAAAGAGAAAATCACTCACTCTTGACTGAATAACTTTTGTAGCTTTAATAAGAATCTGTGTATATTTAATTCATACAGTGAAGACTAAGCAGTGCTTTATTTTTACATTTGATTATTCCATTTCTGTTGTTAAATAAACCTAATGTAGGCCTAACTGAAACCCTGAACCCTGTGGTTTACACTTACGTTAAAATGACACTTACTTTTTGCACTGCTGTGCTCTTTTTTAGAAGTTGTAGGGATGCTTTATTCTCTTAAAAAAATAGAATGTGAAACATGTACAGTATGCTGGTTATGTCATTTTCAGTTTTTAAATAGTTAAATATAAATTTTATTTATTTTACACACTTAAAGCATTAACATATCCCATATCGAATATCACATTATTTAAGGAGTTATCCCATTTTTCTTCAATATCTTGCAGCCCTACTGCCAAGCAATTTAGTTTACTCACCAAGGGCCGCTTTTGCTCACGTTTGGCTCTTGGGGAGTGTTTTGGATGCAGTGTGCAGCACAAAATAAGAGACGTGCATCAATTCTGGAATCTGTGGACATCAGCATCAGCAGCTCTGCAATTCATCAGGCTTCATCCATCCGTCCTCTCCACTCTCACACACACACACACATTTCTCCTCTCACTCCAGCTGAAATCTCAACCATTGTTACGAGGGAAGAAGGGAATGAGGAATGCATAAAGTTGGGAGGCAACATTCCACCATCTGGAAGCATTCGGGCACACGTGCGTCCCTTTCCGGATCTCTCCCTCCCTTCGCTCTGTCTGTCTGTCTGTCTGTCTCCAGCTTTTTTTCTTTCAAAGAAGGAATTTTGTAATCTGATTCTCAGCTAGTCTTTCCAAGTGCAACTCAGCAAACACACGCTTTGACGTTAAAAAATGCCATGTGCAATCACAAACGCACAAAACCACATCACAGGTCATTTAGAGTCAAAACAATCAGACACTTCCAAAAGAAACTCTCGCATAAAACCCAGTATGACACACTGCAAATGAACCGTGAGAGCTGCTGGAGACCTGTTCATCCCAAACCAACACAAGTCAGGGTTTTCAGCAATGATGTGGTTTTCACATCTCATTACTGCTTTCACAGAGGTTGCACTGTGTTTATTTGGTGGCATTAAAATGTATTTGCATCTGACACTTTTGGTGTTTTCACAAACACTGAGAAAAAAAATAGCGCACAGATTCAGAAACCTAAATCAGCGCACTGATGCACCCAGCTCCAAAAAATAAATCAACGCTCATTTAGAAGATGCTTTTGAACAAAGACATTGCAGTGTCCTTTTTTTGGATATGCAATTTTATCGCTGCAGGTCTCTGTGCATAGTGGACGTTCTTAGGGCCCTAATCGTATGGTCTGAAGCGCATGGCGCAGGTGCACTTAGGGCGTGTCTGAATCATCTTTTGCTAGTTTAACGACGGATAAAATAGTCGGTGTGCCAGGCACATGGTCCAAAAGGGTGGTACTTAGTCTCTTAATGAGTCATGGGTGTGTTTTGGGCGTAACGTGCAATAAACCAATCAGAGCCTCATCTCCCATTCCCTTTAAAAGCCAGGTGCGCTTGCAACAATGCGCCTGAACACACCTCATTTTCAGACCAGCACTCCCATGGGTGAACAGATGGGTGCGAGTGCATTTGCTATTTAAACAACGTGGCACTGGACGTGACAATGATAACTGCGTCGGGCTGAAACTAGCAAAAAACACTTGCGCAGCGCCTGGCGCCACAAAAATGGTCAAATTTCCCTTTGTTAGCATTAATTTAGCAAGTTAACAGCTTGGCCTACTAGCTTAGCACATCGCCAACTGATTTTAACTGGTTATTTGAATAAATTCAACTATTGTTTTGTCTTGTGAACTAAACATCTTTTATGTAAAATATCTTACTCAGGACAGTACTAAACAAAAAATAACATGCATTTTTTATTATCCCTCTTATTTTATTAAAATAATTCTCATTTTCACAGATTCTGCAAGGGGTTCACATACTTTTTCATTCCACTGTAGAAAATGATTCGCTACAACAAGATATGATAACTGAAGATGAAGATGGGGGATTCTGTGACGGTAGAATTTTTGGATAATAAGATGTGATTTTAAAAATTTTCACAAACATTCTGGAGAGGAAAGCATTGCTAACGTATCATATTACAAACAAATGAACAATTATGGGGTCATTAACACAGAAAGCATTTTTGTGCGGTAGTGAATGAAAATAAACTAAGGTTTAAAGATGTTTTTTTTTTAAAGTTGAACATTTAACTTGAGCATCGTGTGAGATGTGCAAAGGTCAAACACGTCCATCTAGTGCATGTTTACATAGAAAAACAATGGAAAAGCAGCGCAGAGGAATGCGAAACTGTAAATAAATGAATCAAACAATTGGACATATCCTGACATATTGACATATATATTATGTAGTTTTAAGTTTGTATAAAAACTGTTACATCACTGGACTAACCTATGCTGCATCACACTAAATCACCAACTCAGCTGTAAGTGTGAACTCCTCTGTGGAAAATGTAATGATACCAGTCTTTCTACAGTACCAGTGCAAAATAGAGTCAATTCGGTACCCATTGAACACTGCAGCCAATCACAGACATGTTTGTTGAGCATGTGGACGTAATAGCCAAATCAGAGGCATTTAAGTTAGTCAGAATCTGCTCAGTATGCCAGAGTTTTTTCAGCGTAAGCTTCTGCACGCTTGTGAATCATTCTGTTATAAGCAACAAAGTATAAAGACGACATAAATATGAGATTCCCTGTGCAGTTTTATTCAGTCAGTGAGTCTGCGCTGTGGCTGAACTGAAGAGATCTCAGCTTCACTGATTATAAAGGGAGTATTCTTTGCTTGCTTTCTGTATATAACGCATTCATAATTTAAATGAAAGCTTTATTTTTCATGCTGCCAAGTACAAGCTGCAAAGTGACAACCATATTCAAATGGACTCAATCTGAAATTGCGATGTTTGACATCGTGATTACCATAGATCTGTGCATGAAGTGCACGTGTAAGTACAACAGACCTGCCACTTGTTCTGTACTTGTACATTTTTCATTTTATTACTAACTTTTCATTTGATCTTTTTTAATGAAATGTTTACTTAATGGAACAATATTTAAACGCTACATAATAGCATTAATAATGAACTAATATTGTTTATTTAATATTTTTATTTTCAAAGAGTTAAATAAAAAAAACTATTAAAATAAAATAGTTTTTGCTCTGGTACTGAAAATGGTAAAGACAACCGTGAAATTTTACTGGTATTGGTATGACTACTGGAATTTTGGTATTGTGACAGCACTAGCTTGCTCAAATCTGTAACTACCTTTTATCCACTCTGAACCAGCCTGGTACAGTGGTGTGAAAAGCTGAATAACCCACACGCGGCCCCTGGGATTGAGCAATGGAGGTGGGGAATGCACCTGGCGACGGGAGGAGCGGGGGCGGCTGCTATTTTTATGTTGAGTTTGACAGTTGGGCAGCTAATTGGGTGCAGATCAAAAACTGACGCCATCTCTGCACAGTGAACGCTTGAAGATGCATGCAGGCCTTGAGCTAGACCCTACACCTCCATCAGGCGCACTGCTTCAGTGTCTTCTACACATCACTACAACACATGCACATGCCTTAAAAGGCAGCACACCACTCACAGGCCAACCTACTGACCTACACTTGGAGGAGCACATAACTCATGAGGCAAAGACGCTCTACAGCACTGACTCTGGTCTGGTGGGTCGCGACCCAAAATTGGGATGCAGGTCTGTTCTAAATACAATGAAAAATGCAAAAAATAAACTATATGCATAGTTAACATAATCCTTAAAACTGCAGTCTGTGATTTTTCCTCTTTGTCGGCATCTCTGTTTGAAACCTGCAATTGCAGTCATATGCGGAACAGTTATCTGTACGTGCGTTGTGCCTCGGCACGGCTCATCAGCGCTGATGAATCTAATGCTTGCTGTCAGTCACCGCACCGGTGTGGATACTGTACTTCAGAATCACAGATTCTACGTCTTGAAAGTATGACCAATATAAGAATTTTCACTGGAAAATATCAGCTGAACAAGTAAGTAACATGTCTGCCACTTTTGTTGAGGAAAAAAGCATTAGGCCTACAATATAAATTGGGCTGCCAATGATGATTAAATCTAAGGATCACTAATCTAAGGATCATGCCAATCCATGCAAATTATTATTACTGTTATACTTTGCTCTCAAATTGTTCATGTTAACAACATCAGCATTACTATGAATATGTGTATATAAGCGTTACCTGTAGATTTCAATTTCTGTAACCACTCAACAGTCCAAAGTCTTTTGCTTTTTGACAACGGGTGAATCTCCAGCTGTCACTGATGATTGGATATTTCTGGATTACAATCCGCCATCAAAATGATAAGTTTCATTATTTCAGCTGCTGTGAGAACAGGCTATAAATGATCCGCTACCTGCAGCATCCTCACGTGATAAAACCGATTAGCCTGGACTCCTTCCTTTCTGTTTACGGACGTGACGTAATGACAAAATGAGGAATTGCTGCATGCTCAAATTTCCCGCGGAAATCCACCATGTCACTCTTATTATAAAACATTACTACAATCTTACCGTTGTGAATCGAGACAAGATAATGAGATAGTTTTGAACACTGGCTGGTTATGTACTTGCTCAAAAATTTATTCATTTTTATTAATTAATTAATTTTCCAAAATTAATTTTCAAAAATTAATTTTGCATAATATTTAAGCAAAAAAAGTTACAGACTGCAGCTTTAAGTAGTTAGTATAGCAAAATAAATAGGCTAATCAACTTTTAAAACGTAGGAGAAATTTGTCCAACAAAAATTGGTTAGCCCACATAGTTTATATAAAAATAAAATGATATGAACAAAATATGAATGCATTTTAATGAGCCATTTTAAGGAGTTTTTCTTAGTTTTAAAATGTGTTGGTCTACATATAATCTGGAGCAAAACCAGTTCAGAGACACTGATCTAAAACACAAAACAGTGTAAATACATGGGTCAGTAACATCTATTCATTTACATTTTTGCATTTAGCAGACCCTAAACAAACTAATTTACAAATGAATTCATAAATACCCTAAAAAAAGCAATTACTTCATACACTGTCTTGAATACACCTCTTCTATGATGTTTTTAATTTCTGTGAAGAATTAGGCTACATTATTTTATTTTTTTCTTGATATCAAAAGAAAAAAAACTCAAGATACAAATTAATTATTGACAAAAACTTCAGCATTTTGGCATTGACATTTCTTATTTTTTAAAATGAGCTTCACTGTTAATTAAAAACATTTTAAAAACTTTTGCCTGCCAAATTGAAGCCATGTGTTGTACATGATATTTGTAAAATAAATAAATAAACAAATGTGAATTTAAGGTCTAAGGGAAATATGTTCATTTTTGGAGTCATTAAATTAAAAACTTTTTTTAAAATAGTTTATCAACTTTTGCAAAACCAACATTAATGTAATTTTTTTTTTTTTTTTTTCCTTTTCTTATGTCATTGACTCATATCACAGGTGTCATGAAAGGAAATCAGCTCTGCTTTCTATACATGCACAGATCTTTCAAATTTAGCTTTACAAGTTTTGCTTTTCTGTCGTCATAACCAAAACCACATTTTACTTTGTCGAAAACCACATTTAGATCTTCCAAGAACCAAACAGTTTCTGCACGTCATACTGAAGACTTTGAAAGAGGGGGTTTAATCTGTTCTGTTGCCATGTCTGACGCAGAGACGGAGGTGACAAGCGGACGAGCAGAAGGTGTACGCTTGGCTGATAGTGCGGTCTGTGTCAGACGGATGTGCCTGTGGTGCAAAACTATACTAGATCTGGTTTTATACACGCTTAGTGCACTTTGAGCATGAAACCTTCACCTTTGGCATTAGAAAAGCAGTTTCGGGGAAATCAAAGGCAGTCAAAAAGGGGGGGAAGGGGGCAAAACTACGTTTCATCTGATAACTCAATTGAGTATCATAAATTAAAATATAGACAATGTGGTTTGATAACAAGAAGATTAATATTCACCAATACTATTGATCTGACAGTACTGACACTACTGTATGAGAACTGAGCTGAGCTGGACGATGACATCACTGTTTTGTCCAGAGCTGACTTAAAGACCTGACTTAAAGATGACTTGGATTTGTACAGGGAAAAGAGCAAAAAAGAACTAGAAAACCTTAGGGCTGGATGGGGGGTTTTGCTGAAATAATGTAGGACATTGCGCACACACACACACACACACACACACACACACACACACACACACACACACACACACTGCAGTTCAGCAGCAGTCACATCCAAAATTTCAGACTGCAGGTACAGGTATATTATAAATTTTTCTATCATATACACCTACAGAAATGTCTGACACTTTTCTCGATGTCGCTTACTGGCCTGGTACTTTCTATCGCATCCCTGCCAGACACTGCGACATCACCACGGTAACTCAGAGTAGGACAAACTGAGTGCTCAATCCTCCTCCGAGTGTAACCAAGCAACAGAATCAAGTTATATAATCAGCACAGCATTTCATTGATCAGCTGTTATATGACTGTACACTCAAGCAGCTTCTCTCTCAAAGTCCCACACAGCCTCATAATGTTGCATTAAAACGAGATGCACCACAATCAGAAAACAATATTTTAAATAATAACTGGGTTATTTATCTTATTTTAAATATTTATCTATTTTTGCATGTTGTATTTCTGAGATTATTTATGTATTTATTTATGCATACCAATATATACATAATATATTTTATAAAAATGAAGTTCAACTTCAGCCATTTTAACTGTTAATTCAATGATGTAAAGTTAATAAAATACTACACAATTAGTTAATAACATGATTATATTTTTGATAAATCTGATCATATTAATTAAACAGGAAAAATGCTGATACTAAAATAGTTTACAAAATTAAATATTAAGTATTCAACAATTATATATATATATATATATATATATATATATATATATACACACAATACAGTCCAAAAGTTTGGAACCACTAAGATTTTTAATGTTTTTAAAAGAAGTTTCGTCTGCTCACCAAGGCTACATTTATTTAATTAAAAATACAGTAAAAACAGTAATATTGTGAAATATTTTTACAATTTAAAATAACTGTGTACTATTCAAATATATTTCACAAAGTAATTTATTCCTGTGATGCAAAGCTGAATTTTCAGCATCATTACTCCAGTCTTCAGTGTCACATGATCCTTCAGAAATCATTCTAATAAGCTGATTTGCTGCTCAATAAACATTTATGATTATTTTCAATGTTGAAAACAGTTGTGCACTTTTTTTTTCAGGATTCCGTGATGAATAGAAAGTTCAAAAGAACAGCATTTATCTGAAATACAAAGCTTCTGTAGCATTATACACTACCTTTCAAAAGTTTGGGGTCAGTAAGAATTTTTTTTTTTTTTTTTTTTTTTTTAAAGAAATGAAAGAAATGAATACTTTTATTCAGCAAGGATGCATTAAATCAATCAAAAGTGGCAGTAAAGACATTTATAATGTTACGAAAGATTAGATTTCAGATAAACACTTTTGAACTTTCTATTCATCAAATAATCCTGAAAAAAAATATTGTACACAAATATGTTGTACAATTGTACACATTAAATGTTTCTTGAGCAGCAGATCAGCATATTAGAATGATTTCTGAAGGATCATGTGACACTGAAGACTGGAGTAATGATGCTGAAAATTCAGCTTTGCATCACAGGAATAAATTACTTTGTCAAATATATTCAAATAGAAAACAGTTATTTTAAATTGTAATAATATTTCACAATATTACTGTTTTTACTGTATTTTTAATTAAATAAATGTAGCCTTGGTGAGCAGACGAAACTTCTTTTAAAAACATTAAAAATCTTAGTGGTTCCAAACTTTTGGACTGTATATATATAAAATATATATATATATATATATAATATATATATATATATATATATATATATATATATATATATATATATATATATATATATATATATATATATATAATATATTAAAATGCAAGTCTTAAAATACTAAAACAAATCTATCCAACAGAAAAGTCCTTGTAACATTTTATTACACAAATAGTTTGCTCTATACACAGGCAACTGGTTCATGGGGAGCAGTAAAGGGAGGTCATGTGATGTCATTCTCTCTGTTAGAGCACATTCAATCCATTATGCAATTAAACCTGTCCCCTGTAGCTATCTGAAAGACACCTTTACCTCCAGCAACCCATTTGACACGTCTGACAGACTACATCAACAGATCTGCACACTCACACACACCCCGAGTGAACCCTTCACAAAGGCAAGAAATTAATTCCTGCTGCCACTTGCACCTCTGGCATTGACTGTAATCTGACCAAATAATCTGCACTGACAACCGCTGAGCACCGAAGCCAGTGAACACCAACATCACACAGCCCACACTGCTGCTCTGTTAATGTTATTCTGGTGGATTGTCTGTTTTTCTATATAATATAGCTGTTCAACCACAACATCAATTTGTAAGGCAACCCAGCTATTTTTCCCTCGTGAATTTCCTGTGGGATTTTACAATTGTTCTTTTTGATTTCTCAGTAAATCAAGGTTTGGGGTTAATATTACTTTCATGTTTTGTTCTACAATATAAATGACCTACAGTAATCTGTAGTGACTGTTATTTGTAAAAAGTAAGTTGCTAACAAGTTGTTGCTTAAAGTCGGCATGAAATCAAAATTGACCCTATTTACTTGGTTAGTGCATATTGCTAGTCTTGTGGTGAACAATTAATCCGTGCAAGTTAATACACAGAAAAAATTTGTTTGTCGTGGTAATCTTTAGTCAAAATCTGAAAAGTTACTTCTGGCGTTCCTTCTCTGATGACGTCAGTTTGGCGGCTTGGGTTGAAAACGCTTAAACCACTCCCCTGCAACCGTTAGTCTGCTATGAGCGAGAGATGGAGAGGAGGAGCGCTAAAGTAAAAACCTATTCCGTTTCACTTGGAAATACGTCACAACACTGGAGAAAAGTCGTTTGCAACTTCCGGTTCACAGGGACTTCAAAGCTGCAGTCTGTAAGTTTTGCCTCTTTGTTGCCATCTCTGTTTGAGACCTGCAATTGCAGTTATTTGCAGAATTATCATTTTAACTCAGGCGATATATAAAAAAAATATCTCGATATTGTAAACATTTTTGCGATATTCCATACATATCTCGATATGTTTGCATTTACTTTTAAATAATAAAAACATGATTTTTTGTTGCCCTCATTAAAAAAAAACTATTTAGATTGAACAGCTATTGTTACGAAGTAAATACAAAATGTTTAGTGCAAATTTAAGCAGTTAAAAAAAATCAAGTTATCACTTTTTATTAAATGAACACATGTAAATGTAACTGAACTGAAGCATTGCAAAACAAGTACAGAAAGTGCATTTCACAAGTGGATTTCAGTTCCCAGCAGTCAATAAAATGAATAATAAGACTGATGTAGGGTTCTCAGGTTCGGCTCGTCCAGAGATCGGAAGTGGTCGCGAAGTGCGTTATCTGAGAAAGCTTCAGTGACAGCTGTTCACAAACTTTAAAATACGGTTTCGGGAGCGCATCCTGGGCAAAGTATTTACGACAAGGCAAATTGTATCAGGGGTCGATTGTCTTTAGCAGCCGTTTGAAGCCAGGTTTTTCCACGGTACTGACAGGTATCATATCTTTGGCTATGTGAAACGTGACCGCTAATGTAATTTCTTCCCACTTTTTACCATTTCTCACATATGGCACACCGCAAGAGGAGAATGAATAGACCAGATTTATTTGGAGTTTCACGCATTGCTCGTACTGCACAGGATGCTGCTTGAGGTGATGAAAGAGATTAGTGGTGCTACCACCCTTTGTAGCTATTATCTTGCACACCTTGACGGTATTTTGATTGGCATCTGTTATCTGAAAACCAAACCGCCCCCACATTACAGATTGTGGAGAGTAATTCATCATCCCCTCCCGGGTCTCTTTCCACATCTGTGTTGTTCGTCATCTCCATTTTGCTAATGTGTAAAAAAAAAAAAAAAAAAGACCCTCCCCCACCTCACGTGTCTTGTGCGGTAATATGTAACGTGACGTAATATTAAACGTTCAGTGCATTCTTTTGGGAAAGTATGCTTGAATTTGAAATATATTCGATTTTCACGATATTTTCACATTTTATATCATCGTCAAAATGACTGTGATATTATCACTAATATTTAATATATCGCCCGCCCCTACTTGGGTTGTGTATCGGCACGGCTCCTCAGCGCGGATGAATCTAATGTTTGTAGTCAGTCACCACATCGGTCTGGATGCTGTACTTCAGAATCAGATTGTAGTCTTGGAATTATGACCAAAATAAAAATTTTCACAGGAAAATGTCATCTGAACAAGTAACATGTCTGCCACTTTTGTTCTGACCAACTGAAGAAAAAAGCATTAGACCTACAATAAATTGCGCTGCCAATGATGATTAAATCTGACGATCACTTAGTTCGGATCACATCAAACCGTGCAAATTATTATTATTGTTATACTTTGTTCTCAAATTGTTAATGTTAACAACATCAGCATTGCGTGACTACATGTATTTAGTGTGTATTAGCGTTACCTGTAGATTTCACTTTCTGTATCCACTCAACAGTCCGAAGTATTTTGCTTTTGACTACGGGTGAATCTCCAGTTGTCACTGATGATTGTCATTTGAACCTTTCTGGATTACAATCCGTCATTAAAATGATATGTTTAATTATTGCAGCTGCTGTGAGAAAAGGCTATAAATGATGTAACATCCTCACATGATATAGCCTACTAGCTTGGACTCGTTCTTTATGTAAACAGACGTGACGTAATGACGAAAAGACGAACTGCAGCATGCTCGAATTTCCCACGAAAACCTACCAGAACCACCCGAATTATAAAACATTATTACAAGCTTACCGTTGTGAAAAGGTAAGGAGATAGTTTTGAACAACGGCTGGTTATGTACTTGCTCAAAAATTAATTTCAGATCATTTTTAACCAAAAAAGTTACGGACTGCAGCTTTAAGGTCTACAACAGTTTTCATCAAGCATGTAACTCACATCTTTGTGATAGTTGTAGTCCACCTTATTCAGCAACACTTTTTGTAGACAATTTCAGACTCACAGCCTATTAATACTTTTAAGAACTTTATAGTTTGAAATTCTCCTTAGAATGTTCGCCGATTATGTCACTTTAATATTTGTATATTGCTTGCAACTGGTCTCCGTCCTTGCATTTATTAGCAATTGCATTGTGATTGGCCTTGTCTTGCTTATTATATAGGCTACATAATCATAAACATCTTTGCAGCATTACACTGCAAAAGGCGCCACAAGCCAACTATGTGATACTATTTACACTGAACCAGAGCCTGGCTGTAAGTTTAACACTGTCATTTTGCTGCACTGCAAGTTATTTCCTTCAGGATATGCAAATCTGGTGTACAGCGTGAGCTGCAGTGTGTGATGTGTTGTATTCAGAGCATTTTCCAATGGCATGTCTCGGCAGGGGTTTAACAACGGAAATAAACACCAGGGTAAAGATATACGGCCATCGCGCGAATCGTGTCTTCTTGACACACTGTAGTGAAGGCAGTGTCAGAGGAGCGTGGCTACAGCTGACACGAGTGTACAGTGAGACAGAACACACACATTCCACACTTGCGTCTATATTCGCCATGTCTGCAGAAGGCGCATCTATTAATAGTCACCTAGACAAACACACTTACCTAAACTACCGGCGAAACCGTCCATTTCTCGGGTAAATATCCAGGGAGATATTCCTGGAGCGACTGGGGGAATTCGTCCTCTATTTGAGAAGAAAGACACGAGCTCGTGTAATGTCACGCGGGCTCCTCTGGTCTGGATGTGATCCGCTTAAATGCAAGAATAAAGGGACGACCGACTGACGGCTGATTCTCTGTCCGGATAACGCGGCGCTTTTCTGGGGCAGTCGATCACGGCGGCTCCCTGAGCTGCTCCACCACGATCGTTTACACCTCCGGCGGGGGAGGGAGTATAAGGAGCGCTGGCCTTTCGCGTTTCCGACTCCGCCTGCTTTGGCACGGCGAGCTTCCCTTCAGATGCAGAGCAGCTCTCGCAGAATGACTGGCCGAGCCCGACTGCGCCACTGTCTGACATTACAGAGCATCTAGTACTCAAGTGCACACTGCTATCCTCTACTTAGAGCGTAGAGCGTCAATGGTTTGTTTATGTATTTGTATATTTATTCTTTGCTTGTCCTTTAAAGGTGCCATCGAATTGAAAATTGAATTTACCTCGGCAGAGTTGAATAACAAGAGTTCAGTACATGGAAATGACATACAGTGAGTCTCAAACTCCATTGTTTCCTCCTTCTTATATAAATCTCATTTGTTTAAAAGACCTCCGAAGAACAGGCGAATCTCAACATAACACTAACTGTTACGTAACAGTCGGGATCATTAATATGTATGCCCCCAATATTTGCATATGCCAGCTCATGTTCAAGGCATTACACAAGGGCAGCCAGTATTAACGTCTGGATCTGTGCACAGCTGAATCATCAGACTAGGTAAGCAAGCAAGAACAATAGCGAAAAATGGCAGATGGAGCAATAATAACTGACATGATCCATGATATCATGACATTTTTAGTGATATTTGTAAATTGTCTTTCTAAATTTTTCGTTAGCACGTTGCTAATGTACTGTTAAATGTGGTTAAAGTTACCATCGTTTCTTACTGTATTCACGGAGACAAGAGCCGTCACTATTTTCATTTTTAAACACTTGCAGTTCATTCAGAATCAAATGTAAACATCCAAATAAATACTATACTTACGCGATTAGACATGCTGCATGACGAACACTTTGTAAAGATCCATTTTGAGGGTTATATTAGCTGTGTGAACTTTGTTTATGCAGTGATAGAGTCGAGAGCTCGGAAGGGGGCTGAGAGCGTGAGCAATTAAAGGGGCCGCAGCCTGAATCGGCACATTTCTAATTATGCCTCAAAATAGGCAGTTAAAAAAATGAATAAAAAAAAAAAAATAGCTGCAACTTCACAGACACATTCAGGGGACACCTTAGACTTATATTACATTTTGTAAAAAAACGTTCAATGGCACCTTTAAAGAGATCACATGCTGCTCCATGTGTATGCATTTAAATCTTAAACATAAAAAAACTGCAAATCGGCATGAGGTTTTTTGGACATGGACCGTAGTGATTTCATGTTTTTGTACTGCATACCCTGGCGATACCACTGCGGTATTCTTCTGAAGTACCGTGGAATACCAACACTTGCAAAAAGTACTTTGGAGCAGGCTACCATGTAAATAGTAAAACACAGGGTTGTATATTTTAAAGTCCATATCTAAAAGATTGAAAATCCCTGGTGTACAGTATCCAATCGTCATGCTTAAAGTAAAGATACCCTTATGGAAACTGACTCAAGTACAGTTAAAGTAGCTCATTAGAAAAATTCATGATGTTCAGTGCGTTTTGGCGCGCAAAAAGTATTCTCTGCGCTTTATAATAATAAAGTTAAACCACTGTAGTCACATGAACTGTTTTAAATATGTTTTTAGTAGCTTTCTGGGCATTGAAAAAGGGAGTGTTATTGCGATGAAGGCCTCACTGAGCCATTCGATTTTATCAAAAAAATCTTAATTTGTGTTCTGAAGATGAACAAAGGTCTTACGAGTGTGAAACGACATGAGGGTAAGTAATAAATGACAGAATTTTCATTTTTGGGTGAACTAACCCTTTAAGAGTTAAAATGTGGGTAACAGTTTATGTCAATTGTCCACTTTAAACATTCTACTAACTATAAATAACTCTGTAACTACATGTCAACTTACTCTCATTAGAGTATCAATAAACTGTCTGTGTGGCGAGCAGGGCGGGCGAGAGAGAGCCATGAGGGAATGGCGCAAGGCCGGTGACGGGAGAGATAATTAGCTCCACCTGCGAGGCGCACCGGCCTTGAGTCTCTCACGGAGGAGCTCCGGAAGCATAAAAGGAGGAGCGACGACAGTGAAGGACGAAAGAGGACCAGGCCTGGATATTATTTTATGTTTTATTATGTTTGTGTTGCATTACTTTCGTTTTGTTCTTTGTTTATTTTGAATTAAAGTTATGTTTAACGTTCGCCTCCTTCTTCCTTATCTACGAACTTTGTTACATTGGTGCTGAATCCCGGGAGGAAGGAGGGACATGCTGTAGAAGAGCCCTCGCTGCCGAGGGGGATCGCGGTGCTGCGGAGGTCGGGCAGCGCGGGAATGAAGACCGCGAGAGGCTGCCTAAGGCGGTAGTGCTGGAGCCTAGTGACAGGTGGGGCGGGGAGCTCGATGCCGTGCTCCTGGGACGAGGTGGGGTGGCTGCCATCCAGGAGGGAGCGGAGGAGTCGCCGCCGTTCGCTGTGGGCCGGAGCCTGCTACCATCCGCCATGAAGGGGAGGAGCATGGGACGGCGGACCCGCTGCCAGCTGCCCTCAGCCGGAGAAGCCATCGCCGGCCGCCAGTGGGCGGAGGAGGATCGAGCCGTCCACCGAGCGTCCAGTACCATCGCATGGCACCGCGAGGAAGAGCCTCTCGGCTAGCTGAGGACCGAGCGGCAGTGTGTCTGGGAACGGACTAAGAATTTTTTTCTCTCTCTTTTTCCTCTCTTCCCTCTCTGTCGCTCCCTGTGCTTCCGTCTCCTTTCTCTCGTCTCGTCTGTCCTTACCCCTAGGTGCTGCGGCCGCCGAGACAGGCCCCGGGGGGGAATACGCGCCGTCGCAGGTGTGGCGAGCAGGGCAGGCGAGAGCCGTGAGGGAGCAGCGCGAGGCTCTCACGGAGGAGCTCCGGAAGCATAAAAGGAGGAGCGATGACAGTGAAGGATGAGAGAGGACCAGGCCTGGACTTTATTTTATGTTTTATTATGTTTGTATTGCATTACTTTCGTTTTGTTGTTTGTTTATTTTGAATTAAAGTTATGTTTAACGTTCGCCTCCTTCTTCCTTATCTACGAACTTTGTTACATTGGTGCTGAATCCCGGGAGGAAGGAGGGACATGCTGTAGAAGAGCCCTCGCTGCTGAGGGGGATCGCGGTGCTGCGGAGGTCGGGCAGCGCGGGAATGAAGACCGCGAGAGGCTGCCTAAGGCGGTGGTGCTGGAGCTTAGTGACAGGTGGGGCGGGGAGCTCGATGCCGTGCTCCTGGGACGAGGTGGGGTGGCTGCCATCCAGGAGGGAGCGGAGGAGTCGCCGCCGTTCGCTGTGGGCCGGAGCCTGCTACCATCCGCCATGAAGGGGGGGAGCATGGGACGGCGGACCCGCTGCCGGCTGCCCTCAGCCGGAGAAGCCATCGCCGGCCGCCAGTGGGCGGAGGAGGATCAAGCCGTCCACCGAGCGTCCAGTACCATCGCATGGCACCGCGAGGAAGAGCCTCTCGGCTAGCTGAGGACCGAGCGGCAGTGTGTCTGGGAACGGACTAAGATTTTTTTTTTCTCTCTTTTTCCTCTCTTCCCTCTCTGTCGCTCCCTGTGCTTCCGTCTCCTTTCTCTCGTCTCGTCTGTCCTTACCCCTAGGTGCTGCGGCCGCCGAGACAGGCCCCGGGGGGGAATACGCGCCGTCGCAGGTGTGGCGAGCAGGGCAGGCGAGAGCCGTGAGGGAGCAGCGCGAGGCTCTCACGGAGGAGCTCCGGAAGCATAAAAGGAGGAGCGATGACAGTGAAGGATGAGAGAGGACCAGGCCTGGACTTTATTTTATGTTTTATTATGTTTGTGTGGCATTACTTTTGTTTTGTATTTGTTTATTTTGAATTAAAGTTTTGTTGAACGTTCACCGGTTCCTGCCTTCTTCTTCCCTTATCTACGAACCTTGTTACAGTCTGCTTAATATCTGCTAACACTTTATTTTGATGCTCCCAACAGACATTCTCCTGACTGTAAGTAACTACATGCAACTACATGTTAACCTATTCTACTCACCCTAGCTTAACCTAACTTATAGTTAATGGACAATCGGAATGAAGTGTGACCAAAATGTGTCGGAGAACATCTGCCCCACAGGTGCCCTCTGTTAGTTTTAAGCTCACTGTGTTGGTGTTCAGTGCACACTGGACCATTAAGGAAAACGTACACCATGGATTGTTAAACTATTGCAGCGTGGCTGCAAATTCTGCATGCCAAGAAATGTTTCACATGGAGAATTCCAATGATTTAAGAGGGATCTATAAGCTATAAGTGTTTCTAAAGCGGAATGCAGGATTTTCCGCACTGGAGATTCAAATCATTTGAGTAAGTGAATATAGAAGGCGCCAGAAACAATGCTTGGGGCATGGTGTCGTCTGGCCACTCAGCACAGGACCGATTAGAAGAAAACAGAAGAGTGTTTTGGTGAAGCAGAAATACCAAAGTTTCAGACTATTGTGTTGGCCAAACAGATGCTCTCTGTTGTAAGATATGCTGCTGCAAATATGAGGACTCATTGTCATAGACTGAGCTGGTGCACTGATTCAGGACAGAGACAAGATTGTCCTCAAGATTGACCCTTGAATCAGCATGGTGGGATCTTCTCTGAGAGATCATCATTGTGCGCACGAGAGAGAGATCTCGGGCTGAGCTGTATTGTCAGCATTACAGCTTCACACCGCATGCGCCGTCTCCCGATGACTTCCCGGCAGAGTCTGACCTCTCACTCCAGCCAGAAAAAGAGAAAATCAGACAAAGCTCTCTTTATTTTTCACTCCTGAAGGAAGAGGGAGGAAAAGAAATAAGGACTGGAGAAAATCTTTCTTTTTCTTTGTTTTCTCTCTCTGTCTCTGGGCCAGTGAAGAGAATGACAAACAGGCCAAAGCTGTGGTCTCTACTGTGCAGTAGCTATTTTTCTTTCACTTTGAAGATGACGAATCACCCAAACTCCAGCCAGTATGCTGGGCATTAATAATTCATCAGATGACTCTGTTGAGTGTTAAACATTCGCAGTGAGTCATCCCATACATTATGGCTAACTGATGCCGCCTGACATTATTCTCCTTCCAAGTCTCTTTCTGGCAAATTACACAGCTTTCAATTGGCCCGATCCAGATGTGAACAATGCATTGTTTGGCCAACCTAAGCCAGTTTAAATCTCACCTTAACCTTTGCTGGGAATACAAATGAATCCAAGTAAAATTCAATACACATTCCCTGTCAGAGATGATAAATAGAATATTTAACATAGTTTAACAGTATAACACTGGAGTAGAAGCATAAGTTCATGATCCATTCACCAAAAACTTTTGATTAATGGATTGAAAATGTGCATTTTAAAATCATTTCTTAAATAAATTATAAGATAATGTACATTAAATAGTGCACATTAAGAAAAAAGACACCAAGTATACTAATACAAAAAGGTAAATGACCTAATTGAAAAAGAAAGCACAGCCTAAAGGTCTCCAGCCAATCAGAATCCACTGACTTGCGTTCAAGCATTTAAGTGGCAGACGACGTGACTGCAGCATGCAATAATAAACAGAATGTTATCTTGTGTTGATGTGCTATTGTTATCGTTATACCTGTAGTTATCATTCCTTGTGTGAATGGGCCTTCACAGGTTTTTTTTTGAACTTCTTACACACATTTGCCATTTTTTTTTTTTTTTTTTTTTTTACACACAAATCTAAGCACTGCATTCAAAATATCACAAACGCATCCCAAAAGCAAACGCTTGCCTTACATTGCAAACACCTTTGCCATAATATTCTATTTTTGGATATATCATATACAGTTATTCAAAACCAAAAGCTCTTCTTTCATGAGCTTCTGTGTACATTTCTGACTGAACGTAATTCGCAGAGAGTTGTTGAAAAATTCACGGTAAACACGAAAGCAAGAATGAAACCAAACTATTCATGTTTTTACTGTAAGCATTTATGGTTGTGAATATAGAATTATGCAGTACAAAAGAACAGAAATACATCAACCATGTGTAGTTGGACAGAAACAATGTTTGTGTTTGAAAAAGGAAATCAAGATACTTCTTGTTCGAATTTTGTGTGTTACATTGAGAATTGTGTGTTGTTTTGCAAAAAGTGTTTTATGAAATTGAAAACTGGTTGTCATATACAACTTCATTTCTTTTCTTCATTTCAACTTTTGGACCTGAGTTCAGCTTTTGATACCATCTGCCACTCTATACTTCTGTCCCGTTTGTCTGCGATCGGCATTTCAGAGACAGTTTTACAGTGGCTAAGTTCATATCTCACAGACAGGCAGCAGTTCATTAACATTGACAAATTCAATTCTCCTTTTGTCACCTTTTGTCCGTGGAGTGCCTCAAGGATCTATCCTTGTTCCACTTTTATTTTTAATCTACACACTTCCCCTAGGTCAGATCATCCGGCACCATGGCTTTCATTTCCACAGTTATGCTGACGACACACAAATTTATTTTACTGTACAACCTAATTCTGTTTTTCCTCCCTCTTCTTTAACATCTTGCTTACACAATCTCAAAATATGGATGGCTCAAATCTACTTAAAGTTGAATGTGGAAAAAACTGAAATGCTGCTAGTAGGCCCTAAATCCCTTGATCTCACCCAACATGACTTTTCTATTAACATTGACAGTGTTCTGGTTCAACCCTCTTCCACTATACGAAACCTTGGTGTGTTGTTTGATTCTAGGCTAAGTTTTGAACCCCACATCAATCAGCTTGTCAAGTCCTGTTTTTTCCATCTTCGCAACTTTGTCCATTTAAGACCCTCACTAACTCTCAAAGATGTGGACACTGTTGTTCACGCTTTTATAACTTCACGTCTTGATTATTGCAACTCCTTGTTTTATGGTCTACCAAAAAAAAAAGTCATAAATCACTTGCAGTTCATTCAGAATTCAGCTGCTCGGGTCCTCACTTTTACCAAAAAATCAGCTCACATCACCCCTGTCTTACAGCAACTACCGCATCCAGTTTAAGATTCTTGCTCTAGTTTTCAAGGTTCGTCATGGTTTAGCACCTTCCTATCTCTCCGAATTAATTATCCCCTATGTCCCTGCCCGTACTCTGAGATCGAGCTCTGAAAACTTGCTTGCAGTACCCAAGTTCCGTCTATCTAGTGTGGGCGGCAGGGCTTTCAGCATATCAGCTTCTAAGCTCTGGAACAAACTACCACAAGACCTTCGCGTTCTCTTCAGACCTTTAAAACTGCTCTCAAAACTCACTTATTCACATTATGTTTTGTTAATTGATTGTCTGTCTTAATTTTCCAGCTCTGTGCTTGTTTTTGTAAGTTTAATGTAGATTAACTTTCTTTGTCTGTTCCATCTGGTCGATCACGTGTTATATACTGACTGTATACTTGTATATGTGTTCATGTTATTTAGCAACTTCATGTAAAGCATCCTTGGGTTCTTGAAAGGTGCTAAATAAATAAAACATTATTATTATTATTTAGCTTTCAAAAACAATAAATTCATGTTTTGTTACTAGATATGCTGTGGTAAATGTGAGCTTTGAAAAGCATTAACAAAAACGTTTTATGAAATATTAAAAACCAAACATAATAAAAAATAAATGTTATCTATTTAAATGACAATGAAAAGCAAAAGTCTTTCTAAAAGATTTTGAGTACGAAAGTACTCAATAATAATAGGTTCCTGTGGACATAAAGTCTGAACTGTGAGACATAAATGGTCAATTCTGAGAGAAAAAAAGGAATTAATTGTGAGATAAAAATTACCTTTTAAATTGTGTTCTTCTGTGGAGGAAACAAATGTTTTGTTGTCTTTTTGAGTTATGACAACTTCCAATGAAATCATGTTCAAACAACAAACTAGTTTGAGTTTTTGATTACTCAAAAAAATAAAGTTTCAACATTACTGAGTGGTGGCCCTGGAATCAATTTAAATTCAAATTAACAACTAGCAAAGCACATGATAAATGTAACTTATTTAGCATGTACATCTAATTTAATTTTTAGAGTGTGGTTTGGCTGATAAAGGCCTTGTCCCAAATGGAACACCTCCTGTGCATTTGCTGTCTCGTTAAGTCCACAAAACCGTAGGGTGACATTTAAGGGGCATTTACACGACACCTTTTTCATCTAAAAATGTAAAACTTTCTATGGGTTTTGGCCGTTCATTTACACGACGGTGTTTTGGGCGCCTGAAAATGGTTTCAAAGTACAAGTTTTTGAAAGCGATACCGTTATCGTCTCTGTGTTAACTACAAAAACATGAATTTGTGAAAAGGTGACGTCATGCACATGCATATTACGTGTTCAGTCACATAGTTTTTCTTTACAAAGCGGCATCGCCAACTACTGGCCAGACAGCAGAATACAGCACTTTAAGCTGTTTTCGTAGATTCGTGTGAATGGGGATCGTTTTGACAGTGGTGTCGTCTGTATGCGAAAAATGCAAAGGAAAAACTTAGTACAGCTTTGTCGCGTAAACCTACCCTTATGTTTCAGAAGGGTGCTCGAGAGTGCCCCCTTTGCGGCCGACATGCTCCCTCAATGTGCACTTTTGTCAAGTCCATGAGCTCTGCAGCAGACTTCGACCCGACAGTCAAAGTGACATTACGATCATGAGGGCTCAGGGTTCCATTTGGGACGGGGCCAATCACGACACGTCTGACCTGCTGCTTGATGCTGGAAATACACTCCGGCTGCAAAAGTATCTTTTTCCACTGATGAATATTCAAGAGTATTTATATATAAACTATTAATAATAATAATAATAACATTAATAATCACAATCATAGTAATATATAAAATAATATAAATTATTAAATGATTTAAGCATTATATAAGTATTTCATGACATTTTCTAATAGGCCCTTATTTTTGGACACATGCAACTAATCACTCTGGACTTGATTTTGTCCATTAAGTATTGATTGGATGGATGTGGTTTGCTATTGGTGGATCTCATGTGAGTGACAGGTTGCCCCGCCCTCACGGCAATAAACATCATCAGAAAAGAGATGAGATGCCACTGCAAGAGGGAGGGGAAGTTATTTTGATTGAAGATTATGAGGCACATGAATTTACAAATATATATATATATATATATATATATATATATATATATATATATATATATATATATACAGTACAGTCCAAAAGTTTGGAACCACTAAGATTTTTAATGTTTTTAAAAGAAGTTTCGTCTGCTCACCAAGGCTACATTTATTTAATTAAAAATACAGTAAAAACAGTAATATTGTGAAATATTATTACAATTTAAAATAACTGTTTTCTATTTGAATATTTTTCACAAAGTAATTTATTCCTGTGATGCAAAGCTGAATTTTCAGCATCATTACTCCAGTCTTCAGTGTCACACGATCCTTCAGAAATCATTCTAATATGATGATCTGCTGCTCAAGAAACATTTAATGTCTTTGTGTACAATATTTTTTTTTCTGGATTATTTGATGAATAGAAAGTTCTAAAGTGTTTATCTGAAATCTAATCTTTTGTAACATTATAAATGTCTTTAGTGCCACTTTTGATTGATTTAATGCATCCTTGCTGAATAATAGTATTCATTTCTTTAATTTCTTTAAAAAAAAAAAAAAAAAAAAAAAAAATTCTTACGGACCCCAAACTTTTGAACGGTAGTGTATAATGCTACAGAAGCTTTGTATTTCAGATAAATGCTGTTCTTTTGAACTTTCTATTCATCACGGAATCCTGAAAAAAAAAGTACACAACTGTTTTAAACATTGAAAATAATCATAAATGTTCCTTGAGCAGCAAATCAGCATATTAGAATGATTTCTGAAGGATCATGTGACACTGAAGACTGGAGTAATGATGCTGAAAATTCAGCTTTAATCACAGGAATAAATTACTTTGTCAAATATATTTAAATAGTACACAGTTATTTTAAATTGTAATAATATTTCACAATATTACTGTTTTTTACTGTATTTTTAATTAAATAAATGTAGCCTTGGTGAGCAGACGAAACTTCTTTTAAAAACATTAAACATCTTAGTGGTTCCAAACTTTTGGACTGGACTGTACTGTGTATATATATATATATATATATATATATATATATATATATATATATATATATATACTATAACAAGAATTTTGATTTCATGGTGACTTCCAAAGAAATCCCAAAAGACTTGAAATGTGTTTTTGACACAATGAAAATAGAAAAAAATGAAATATAATGTTGCCTTTAAATAATATCACTGTCTTTGTGTTCATTTTTGCATAATTTAGTTCAGTATTGTTTAAAAAACTTATTGTATTTGATTAATACATTTATTCTTTCTTGGTAGAAATGTACTTAAATGTACTCACTGTAAAATTTAGAAATTAATTTACTTATTTAACATCTTTAAATAAGCTATAATAACAGCTACAGCAGTGGTTCCCAAACTTTTTAGCATGGAGTACTCCCTGAAGGGATCACCATCCTTCCGTGTACCCCCTCTCTACCACTTCGACTGCAGTCACACCTTTACCATTAAGGGACAATATTTGCCCCCTAAATTGATTTTCCAGTGCATTATTTTTTTACCTTTATGAATAACTTTATAAAATAATTCATGTTTTAAATAAAAATGTTCAATAGAGAAATATGCAATGATGGTAAAACCAAGTAAAACTTTTAAATATTAAACTAAAACCGCTAGTAGGTGGTGGCAGCAAGTCAATGTTTTTGTGAGTGAGTCATCGAGTCAATCATTCAGTAACGAAGCAAGTGGCTGTGAATGAATCATTGAATCATTGACTCTCACGATTCGTTCAAAGCCGCAGAATTGTTCGCGAAAGCAGGGCTCAAGTGTCACGTATTGAGCGTGACAGTCACTCATTTCGGTCTTTTGTCACGCACTCCCGCCACACATTGTATTTCTCACGCAGAAAAACTATTTATCATATATTTAATATGCCGCAGCGCCCAAAATGTATCTGGCTGCGCCGCTCTCTCTGAAACCGGGAAGGAATCAAGCGCGTCTCGAACCTGCCACTTATCAGCCAATCAAAAAAAAAGAAAGAGGCTACACAATAGCCAATCAGAAAATAGCACTATTGTATCTGGGTAAGATTTAACGCAACAACCAATGAAAAAAAAAATATATATATAATCAGATAATCAGCATCAGTTTGTGTCTGAACTTAGCCAACAGTTTTACAGCCTGTTCATTGACACCTGCTCAGAACAAGTAGTCTAGGCCTACACTCTTAGAAGAGGTCGAACCTTTGGAGTTCAATAAAGAACTTTACAGTGCAAATATGAACTTCTAACTATCAAAAAGGTTCAAAGTTGAACTTACAGGTAAACTGGTTATTTGGAAGTTCTTTTTAGAACCTTTGTTGTGGTAACAGGGTTCATATTAGAACCTGTGTATAGTTAAGGTTCGTTTATGAACCTTTTCTAATATGATTGGAGTGTACAGTCGATACAGTGTTTCATCTGTACCCCCCGACCTCCCCGCACATTTCTATAAATTGCATCATAACATTGAAAGACACCATGTTTTTTGTCCATTTTTAAAGCATAAACTAAGAAGACCAAGAATAAAAATTCAGTTTTACATTCATAAATGGACAAGAAGCTGTTCAATGTTAAATGGAGAGGTGACGTGAAATTCTTAGCCCTAAAAATAGACTGTATTCAATATCTTTCGCTTAGACAACCGAAAAAATATTCCCCAATTGAAAAGGACACTATGCAGTTTTAGAGCAAAAATCATGAGTAAAGTGTGATGCACAGGCAATTTATTTTACGTGTTTCATCTCTCCTTCTGTTCCAACTTTATCTACTTTGTTATTAGCTCATGTTTTAGAAAACATTTCATAATTGTATTGTGTAAGGTTTCATCAGGAAGATTATTTTTTTCTTTATTTAGTTTATTATTATCATTACTACTACTACTACTACTACTACTATTGCTTTTACTACAGCTGTTGTTAATCATTGTGCTGAGATTGCTTGTGCCTAAATGTTTTTACAAAATAAGAATACTGACAAATAACTAGCAATTCAAAAGTACATTATTTTCACTAAAAGTAAACGAGATTATTAATATTGTTTCGTTTTTAAGCATGAATAAGCAAATCCTTCAAAATGCTTTAAATGTTTTCATCTGGGCTTTGGTACGCAACGCAATGCACTGAATCTCCACAAGTCTCTCTCGCGCAATGATGTCAGTGGTCACGTGGAAAAAACCGTTACAAATGTTGAAGCGGCAGCAGCGGGCCCGAGTGGGACTGAGCGGAACGACACAAAAATCTGAGGTAAGACAACATAACGTCTCAAATAAACTATTAACTTTTTGAAAAGCTATGAAACACCTATTTAATGTCATAAACTTTAAGGTGTGTGATAATGAATAAATGACGACGGGCCTAAGCAGACACGTCGTGTTAATTCGGCCACAATATTGTCAATTTAACGGCCTGGAGAAATAATTCCGGGTGTACCACTTACTACACCTTTCCCACATGTACTATTTCAAGATATTTCCCGTTTTTTATCCTTACTGTGTGTGCGCGTGTGTTTGCTCGCGCGCTCGAGAGAGAGAGAGAGAGAGAGAGAGAGAGAGAATTTAGTAAAAATGAAAAGTTTATTTTTATTCATATTTTATAACGCATTGTTTTCTAAATTGCAATATTTCTCTGCATATAGAGGCAAGAATGAGCTCAGAGCTGATTCACTGGAAAATCCATGTGGCTGACTGGTTGATGGCAACAGTTTCCAGGTGATCATCCCTACATTTCAAGGTTTATCTCACAAAAATGCACACTCTGTTTAACTTCCCCATTGCAGCAAAACAGACATTTTCACAATTAAGAAGATATGACATTCTCCTATTGAATCCTGTTGTTTTAACAGACAATGGAATTGATGCGGACACTTGAATGAACCTAACTGAAAACTATGATACCTAAAATATTCCCTAAATTGAAGGATCAAGTTAAATTCATAAGATTAGAAGAAAACCTAAAGACTGAGATGCCTACCAAGACCACAAACACCAGTCATGTGTAAGTTTATTACATCTACTCTTAAAGTTTTAAAAAAGTATGTGGACACCTCTATTAATTATTATTTACATTTTTTAAATACTTAATAGGTTGTACTGAAGAATTCAGTGACTAGCATTTTCTCACATGTATGTATTTAGTTGACACTGTTATCCAAAACAACTTACATTGCTTTAAACTTATATTGCATTCCCGTTTTGGAATGGGATGCCCATCAACTTGTATAGGTGTGATGGTTAGGTTTCCACATACTTTTAGCTAAACTATATTGCTATCATTACAAATTACTGAGCTGTTAGTAGTACCATTATAACATGCACCTCTCTGCAGTTTTTTGTTTTTTTGTAGGACTTGATTTGGTATTTCACATGGATCAATCTCAACACAATGTACTGCTCAAACAGGGTGACCAGAAATTTATCAGCTACCCCACTAGCAATACAAAAAAAACTTAAGGAGAGTGGAGATTTTTTTTCTTTATAAAATGTATTTATTACTTTTTTTTATCACAAAGCAAATGGAGTTAAAAAATAATCTGTTTGATCAGATGTGCACATAATTCCAACAGTGAAGTACAGGTAAGTGCATAATTTTAAAGAAAGATGGAGGTTAAAATTGCCTTTCTTTAATTTCAGGTAAAGCAAGCAAACAATACAACAAGGTTAGTTTAGCCCTGGTGACAAGTGACAAGACTGGAAGAGTGTATGTAAGAACGTGTCAAAGAGCCCTGCAGTTTCATAAAACCTTTTATAGTATTTTACATAATATTATTTTTAAAGGAGTCATGGTGTCACGGACAGAAGGAGACAACAGAGGTAATACAGTTCACAAAGGTTTATTATTGCAGGTGGCAGAGATGGGGAGAATAAACAGGTTAGTAGATTGAATGATGACAGGTTGAATGAACTTAGCTGGATGATAACAGTCTCTTTGTATTTGTAGATGATGGTGAGCGGATTGGTCTGGACTGAAGACAAAGGATGATGAAAGTGAGGGATCTCAATTATGAGACGAACAGGTAAGGAACCAGGTAAGCGACACATGGCATGAGATGCTTAAAAACTAATTCAAGAAAGATCACATTTGACTGGTATTGAAAGACTAAATTAAATTTGTAGCAGGTTTAGCAAAGTAAGGAAATGGGGTATTTTACCAAGGGTCCAAGGACTTGTGACACTAAAAATTTGGCAAGTATTGTAGATGTAAGTATGCCAAATGAAATAACACCTTTTCACTTACATGGCTAATATATATAAACTGAAGGGCTCTTTGACATGTTCTTACATACACTCTTCCAGTCTTGTCTCTTATCTGTGCCCGGTTGCATAAAGCACCTTAAAGGGTTAGTTCACCCAAAAATGAAAATAATGTCATTTATTACTCACCCTCATGCCGTTCTACACCTGTAACACCTTCATTAATCTTCGAAATGCAAATTAAGATATTTTAGTTGAAATCCGATGGCTCAGTGAGGCCTTCATAGCCAGCAATGACATTTCCTCTCTCAAGATCCATTAATGTACTAAAAACACATTTAAATCAGTTCATGTGAGTACAGTGGTTCAATATTAATATTATAAAGCCATGAGAATATTTTTGGTGTGCCAAAAAAACTAAATAACAACTTATTTAGTGATGGCCGAATTCAAAATACTGCTGCAGGAAGCTGGTGTAGTATTTTTGGCACAGAAATACAGTACTCCGTCATTCGTCCAACTCGTATTTTGAAACTTTGGCCATGTTTAGCATGAGAATCCAACCCTTTAACAGTGTAAATAAGTCAGAATATAGCATTATACCCCCCTTTAAGCTTCAGAACGTTATGAATCAGCGTGTCGAATCATGATTCGGATTGCGCGTCAAACCACCAAACTGCTGAAATCATGTGACTTTGGCGCTCCGAACCGCTGATTCGACACACTCATCATCACTATTTAAGTCCTTATTTTTGTTTTTCTGGAACACCAAAAATACTCTCTTTATGCAACCGGGCACTGGTATTTTGTAACAATGGCTGAACACACCTTGTTTAATTGTTCGCTTGTTGGAGACCTGGAAATATAGAGAACTGTTTTTACTCTCCACCATTCTCTAAAATTACACACTTGCGTAATAATATATTTCTTTTGTTTTTTTAGATGGACAATCTGTCTGACCAAGATGTGTATCAAAAGAGGTCAAGGGCAGTTGGGGTAAGTGTCCCAGACAGAATCAACTTAAGTTTTTTAAGAATAGCAGACATATTTTTGTGGGTAGATTTATTCAGGAGAAGATGATTACAGCGTTGGGATCCACTTGGATAAAATGAAAACCAAATGCTTGATGATCACCAAATCCTTTTAGAGGACTAAATGACACGGACAAAGAGTGAGAGGACAGACTATATGAAACATCACTCCACAAAGGAAATATTATCATGATATCCAGCCCTTAATGTCACCTCAGTTGTGAGTAAAATTGTTTCAAATTGTGACTTAAAAGCAAATAATAATGGAAATTATGTATCATTTAATACGTTTATATTGAATACATACATGTTATATTGAATATAACATTATTCTCTTCTTGTTTAGGAACCACGTACACCCAACCCTGTGCTGTATATACTGTAAATGGATGTGCCTTGTGTAACAGGTATACAAAGTATACTAGTAAATATTGTTATAATTCACACAAAATTGTTCATATACGTTTTATGATACCTGATCTAAAGGTGCGCTTCTCCTTTAAGTGATGCGAGGTCACAGTATGACCTAATTTCCTGTCCTGTCTCCTCCTCTTCCCTTTTGAAATGTGATTCGATGGAAGAGGTAGGTTTCTTTTGTCATCCTGTTAATTTTATTTAATCCTAATGTTAATTATATCTTTTATATCTTTATTTCAACCCAAACTTATGTGTAAAGTACTGTTTTATCTATCCTTGGGATTATTTTTGATATTTTACATTCTTTGAGGTATATTTCTGTCTTTTATGTGAAACAAGCACATGGTAATGGAGGCGCACCATATTTGTTTTATAGTGTTATAAGGGCCACTGGATCTGAGGCTGCTTATTTGTCTCTGTTAAACAGGTATGTTTTCTATATTATTTTCCTTATGTTCATGTTTTCTTCCGCCCTTTTGAAATGTGATTCGATGGAAGAGAGTCATATAAGGGCCACTCAATCTGAGGCTGCTTATTTTTCTCTTTTACTCAGTAAAAAGATCCAGTGAATCGACTGCTTGCTGTCCCGTGTCTGTCTCTTCATTCAACACAACGTAACACAACGCAGACCAAGTTTTAATACCCGGTGTCGCTGGCCGCACATCACGCTGGGCATAAGCGAGCCACACGGGTTACACTTGGATGCGGTCTGTTTTAGAAATAATGATGCAAGGGGAGAAAGTCTGTGAAGTAGACGATATGACCAGGTCATATGACCATGTTATTCTAATGACAATGTACTTAATCTTCAACCTTGAATATGCTTCAAAGCCGAGAAACACTCTTAACATTATTTGAAAAATAAAAATGTCCTGTTTAAACATTATCTTAAAAATTATATATAAATTAAAAATTAAATTATTAAAAATAATATAAAAATGATAGATATTCAGCTACATTCTGTTAAAGGTTGATGGAAATGTATAGATTAATGAATGAATTTATTTATTTGATTGTTTATTTATTTATTTATTTGAATGATAACAAACAATTTTCCTTTTTTCTCTGTCCATTGGTGCCTGTGCTCACATTTTATATTTATGTATTAAACATTTTATAGACAATCATTGTGTTCTGTATTCAATGTTTTGAAATGGGATTAAGATATAGTTATACAAGTTATATATAAGACATATAGTTAATGTATATTTTATATTATATTTTAATAATTATTATTAATATATGTTATTGCTATCTAAAAGGAAAAGGTTCAAAATGGAACCTTAATGGGCTTTAATGCACCTTTAAGTGAAGGTTCCAATTAGAACCTTTTTAAAAAGGTTCAAAAATGAACCTTTAAGGTTCCCCCACAGTTGCAATCGCCAGGAACCTCAAAAGGTTCATTTTTGAACCTTTTCTTCTTAGAGTGTAGTTATATTTTGCTATCACACGATGACTGACATTTTGTTACATTAAACATCTCTCTCCAAATAGTTTTAATAATTTTATTTTGAATTACCATTGTGTATGTGCTATACAAATAAATTGCCTTGCCTTGCCTATATTCAAAGTCATCTGAAGCCATTCCATAGCTTTTTTTTTTTTTTTTCTTCCAAGAATTAGGCTAGAATACTTTTTTTGCTGCTGAATTATATACTCACCTAGTTTACTTATTTATTTAATGGTCAGCTTATGATTATATATTTTTATTCATTTGTTATTTTTATCTATAATGAAGTGGTGTGTTTAGTGCATTCTGGATTGGTTAACAAATCAAAGAGTGACCATTAGTTCCCCAAATACAGTCACAGGCTCCCACAAATAAATTAATTCAACAAAGGTAACCTCTTTTGCTACATATTTTTAATGGTTTAAATGTGTACTCTACATGTTTGACCACTTATGAACTCTCATTTAGCCTACTATATGTTGTGTACGTGACTAATGTGCCCAACCATCAGCAATAAATAAATTACTTTTAGAGCACAAAATTGTTTACAAGATAACAAATTTCTTCATTGATCTAGTCACTTAATTTTGCTCTTAGAATGCCCCCGGCCCGGACCCCCCTAGAGGAACCGATGTCCACCCACTACAGTCTCACAAAATCCTGTGGGAAACACTGTGGATGCATTAATCATTGCATCTGTCTTTCAAAGATGTCAGGTAAAAGGCAACTAATAAACATCATCTCATTCACCAAAACTTACTAGCCCTGCGAAACACAGACGTGTGTTGTAGTTCTGCTGTGGTTTTCGTTATTTCATTGCAAAATAGAGTAAATACTGGCAGTACTGTGTTTAAAATGTACGTTTTGTTTTTTGACCTGTTGAATAATAATGTCACGTTTGCCGTCATGTGGATATTTGGGAACAATTGCATTCTGATTCTTGCTCGTTATCAACATTAAATACAAGAACTCACACAAGGTATGTTTTTGTACCGGAGAAAGTTTGAGTCTTAAATCGAAATTAATTAATTATTTGTGTCTATATTTGTTCTTCATGCGAGTAAGTGCTAAATCCCCACTTTTACAAAGGTGCATTGTCGAGAAAAACAGTAATTGAGCGCGATTTAAGGCAGCAGATTCGGCACGCAATCTATCATGCTGCTCGTGTGGATACATTCATTTTTGACTGCAAATGATGAGGTAATCTGATTAAATGTACTGGATTTACGACATTTTGGAAGTTAGAAATACATGCTCTATTTGTATATTATTATAATGTAAAATTAAATGAAATACTCAGCATTTTGTTCGCGTACCCCAGATTGGGAACCACTGGGCTACAGTATTTCCACCAACCGCCAAACAGGTAATTTTCACCTGTGTAATCGCTCCCTCTAGTGGCTGCAGTGAGACGGTACATTACAGTGAGATCTGTGTGCAACTGTCCACAAAAATGTCTGCAGCTGATGTTTCCACAGCACACGCTGAAGGAGTTCTGTAGGCTGAACGGGACATCACTCACTGAGCGCACCACTCACCCTCAACTCAAACTGTTATATCAAGCCTGGGCTAGTGGTTTAATGATGTCGACAGCTGATTAATGGCACTCTCAGTCATCGTGAGGTCTGGATGGTGATGGTGAGAGGATCACTGGGGAACTGGAAACATCTGTGTGGTGGTGCTGACAGACAAATGTGTATGATGGTGGGCTCATTAGCCATGTTTTCATGACCCCATTAAAATGCAATTCTTTGCTGTGTTTTACACTAATTGGTGTACATTTGTGGTGAGGGGGTAAAATCATTTTACATGCTATCATTACCTCCTGTATGGGAACTCTGTAGATGTGAGCGCTTACTGTAGGGAACACCCACATGTCCATATACTCACGAACACTAGATTTTCTGACTGCATATGAAGATATATTTTAATTTAGCATTAGGTTTTGATAATAGGATTTCAAACAACATCAACAAGAGAAATACTTTTACAAAAAGTAACAAGTAAACAAACTTTTACAAAAAAATCATTATTCTGCTTGCATTAAATATTTTGAATCTACTTGGCCTATAATAGTTTTAATGAACGAGTGATGGTTTTTGGGTTAAAATTCACCCATCCCTGACAGCAACATAGTAACGGCACAGATCCGGCCCACATCTGGTCTGCGTATAAACCACATGTACCAGATGAGGGCCGGATCTGTGCCAGACAATGTTGCTCTCTGGGGTTTCAGAATAACATATTGAGAAAGACTTTGAATTTCAGGAAAAAAGCTGAAAGATTGACACACTGTACACACAGGGTTAATGTCTTGTTGCTTGTTGCAGTCTGAACTGGTTAGGACAAAAATCTCAGTATTAGGGTGTTGACACACACACATATAGCAACCTGCATCGAAAAAGTCTTTAATTTTCAATGAGACTTGCCGATTTGTGCCAACTTTAGCAACAGTAACCACTGGCAACAGATAAAGCTGAGCAGAGATCAACTAATGACCAGCCCCTGTAGGTTCACATTCTGGGTATGATTTTTGTGGTATTTGGATCAGGGGTGCAACTGCACATTTGCTGAGGGGTAAGATCATGGTTGGCGCCCCCCCAAACCGCAAAAACAAAAAAACAAAACAAAAATATATAATCATCTATATTAATTTTATTACATATTAATTAATATTACCAGGCACTAGCATACACACACACAGACATAATATTCTCAGTGGCAAGACAACATATGTGAACCTTTTTGACTTAGTTGGTCATAAAATTGTCATCTGATCTTCATCAAAGTCACAAGTATAGACGAAACACAATGTGATACAACACAAACAATAATTTTTCTTTAATGCTTTTATTGAACAGAACCCATTAAGCATTCACAGTGCTGTGGGAAAAGTATGTGAACATTGTTTTTATGTTGTTGTTTTTTTACCAGGATGACCCACATCTGTTTTTTTAGTGTTGTTGTTCATGAGTCCTTGTTTGTCTTGAGCAGTTAAACTGCCCACTCTAAACTTTTCACTTACTTTTTTTCAAAACACTGTGACATGATTATATTTTTTGTATGTTATTATGTTAACTACAATGTGTTTGTCTACTTGTGACTTTAATGAATATGACATTGAGCAGTTGATGATATGATCAATTATTGCAAAAAATTCTCACATTTTTCAATTTTCTTGCTATCCCCTAACCCTCACAGAAAACTTCAGTGATAATGATAGGTTATAAATATAAATAAATAAATAAATAAATAAATAAATCAATATATATATATATATATATATATATATATATATATATATATATATATATCATAACAATAACAAAGAACATTGCTAAGGGAATACATAAATAGCCTACATGAATAGCATGAATTACAGATAAATATAAAAAGGGGGGAGAAAGAAAAAGATAGCTGAAGGATGGCATTATGATGGGATAAGCCTATAGAAAGTTATACAAAAAAACATAGTCAAAAAATAAAAAAGAACTGGTGCCTTTTAGTCTGATGCCTAATTGTGCGAGACCTGACACCTGACGTCATTTTTCCTGAGACCTGAAGCCTTTTAGTCCGAGGCATGATGCCTTTTCGTTGTATGACTGAGGTTTGAGAATGTCCTAAAATGGACACCGTACACAAGAGAAATATTAAGAAAATAAATTAGATTCAGCTCTCATTGTCTCTTAGAGAACATTCGCCGTTATTGCAGGGCCGGATGCCAAAAACTTTTTTTACTTTCAGTTTCTGTAGTGAATATTGTTTGTGTGATATCTACTGGCTCGCCTTCATGGTTTATAATGGAAATATTTTCAGTATTGCGGAGTGGCTTTTTCTTTATAAGCAATTGCTCGCAAAATGATGGACGCTGATTCACATATCGTCCACGACATTATACTTGAAATGACTTATGTTGAAATACATTCAGGAGGGCTTTTTGACACTGAGAGAAAAGTGTGAATGTATTGCATTTTTTGTACACTTGACTGTTGGCACAGTGGAGCATTGGGCCAAAGTTTCCCAGAAATCAATCACACCCCCGCCCATCTGAAAGCCCAGTAATCTAAACTTTCATTAAGGCTCCAGACCCCCTGCTATACCTCATTACTTCATATAAGCCTCTTCAACCCAAAGCCCCACTCCGACACACCGCTACAAAAACACACAACAATCAGTAGAGTTGTACGAACACATGCGTATTGACATGCTGACACACTACAAAAATGAGTGTATTTTTGTAACACCCAGAAGAAACAAAAAAAATATTTGTGTGACCTATGGCACATCTCTCTCACTTTCTTCAGTAATTCCTTTTAAATGCTCACACCCGGAGCTTTCCATGCGAGCCGTATTAGCTGGCGCAGAGATGGAGGGCAGATAAACGGGTACGAGGCAGAGTGGAGTCATTAAGGACGTGTTGATGGAGGGATTTTGAATTATGGCGAAGGTAGAGGGAGGAGAGGGGAACAGAAATAAGATGCCTGACTAGGGACCCTCCTTCAGAGCTCTTTACACTCGAGTCCATTCTGTTTATGTGTGGGCTTCACAAGGCGCCTACACTTTTAACACAACTGCTCCTCATATGAATGAACAATCCACTCCCTGTCTGCTCACGTTTGCTTTCATCAAACACCACCAGTGCTGAAACCATCTATTAGTTCAGGTCTCAAAGCCACAAAGAGAGAATGCTGCTTGAAATTGCTTCCGCACATAAGCGGACTGGGACATCGAGGCCTGCGGTTTTTCTCTCAAGACGTTATATCAATAATGTGAGTTGGTGTTACTTTTATGATTGAGGAAAAAGACATTTGGCAAACCTGTAATGTGTGCAAAAAAATGGCTAATCGGCTAATTGGGTAACACTTTATTTCGATGGTCCACTTTAGACATTCTACTAATTGTATAAGGTCTTTGCAACTTCAGCTAGCAGTCATTAGAGTATTACTCTGTTTAATATCTACTAACACTTTATTTTGATGCTCATATATACACATAAACTTTACTTGTATATAATATAACGTTAATGAAACAAAAAGCTACATGAGTGTACTTAAAGAGATTACAATTGCATTACTGTTTCTTAACACACTTAAGTAGTCTTTTAAAAAACACACTTTTTAATAATATCAAATTAAAAATTCTACTTTAAAATGCATTTAAAATCATTGTTTTAATAATCTGTTGTCATGCTTTCAAGAAGTACACTTACTTTTTTTTCAAGTAACTAGTGAAGTAACGCATTACTTTTAAATTTGCAACAAAATACCTGAGTTTCTTTTTCAAATAAGTAATCCAAGTTACTTTGTTCCCATTTATTTTTTATTCATTTCACTTTTGGTGTGAAAGGGCCTTTAATTTTTTTTAAATTATTATTATTATTATTAAAAAACAAACAAGCAAGGCCAGCCAAAGTAAAAAAAAAGTAACGCAAAAGTAATGTAACAGATTACTTTCCATAAAAAGTAACTAAGTAACGCAATTAGTTACAATATTGCGTTACACCCTAAAAAAAGTAACGAATTACTTTTAAATTTGCAACAAAATATCTGAGTTTCTTTTTCAAATAAGTAATCCAAGTTACTTTGTTCCCATTTATTTTTTATTCATTTCACTTTTGGTGTGAAAGGGCCTTTACATTTTTTAAAATTATTATTATTATTATCATTAAAAAACAAACAAGCAAGGCCAGCCCAAGTAAAAAAAAAGTAACGCAAAAGTAATGTAACAAATTACTTTCCATAAAAAGTAACTAAGTAACGCAATTAGTTACTTTTTTAGGGTGTAACGCAATATTGTAACAAATTACTTTTAAATTTGCAACAAAATATCTGAGTTTCTTTTTCAAATAAGTAATTCAAGTTACTTTGTTCCCATTTATTTTTTATTCATTTCACTTTTGGTGTGAAAGGGCCTTTACATTTTTTTTTTTAAATTAAAAAACAAACAAGCAAGGCCAGCCCAAGTAAAAAAAAAAAAAAAGTAAAGCAAAATTAATGTAACAAATTACTAAAGGAAGAGAAAATAGAATGAAAAATGAGGAATAACTATTGGTAAAAAAAACGTCTAGGTTACTAATGTAACCCCCGTTCCCAGAAGGAGGGAACGGAGACGTTACGTCGATACTGACGTAATGGGGTCTCGCTAGGGAGCCCAATCACCTCCAAGGATACAAAACAAGCCAATGGGAATTGGCCTGTGAGATTTACATGCCGGGCCCCTCCCCCGGCATCCGGGTATAAATAGGGCCGGCATACTCACCTTCATTCATATTTTTGCTGAGGAGCCGAGATAGGTATCTGGCCGCTCAGCGGTGGCACAAAGCTATGGCAAGGGAACGTAACGTCTCCGTTCCCTCCTTCTGGGAACGGGGGTTACATTAGTAACCTAGACGTTCCCATTCAGTCAGTTACGTTCGACGTTACGTCGATACTGACGTAATGGGGTCCCGTGGAAAACGCCATAGCAACTGAACCACGTTACGAGTGTTAGGGAGGCAGGTGCTGGCAGGCTGAGGCGTGCCAAGTGCAAATGCGGCCCATACTCGCAACCCTCCAGCGCCCAGAGTAAGCCCAGGAATGTCTTCCATACCGGTGGGATGGAGAGGACAGGGCATTACCGTGGAGAAGTCGAAGCTGCTGTTCCTACCCCACGGGGGAGAGTGCTTCGGAACTCAATCCCTCGTTTTCCAGCAACGACAAAAACGCCAGGAAAGCGTTCCCCGAGGAGGGGAAAGCTACGGAGACCACACCCTGCCCGAAGGGAGGTAACGTGTGGAGACACATATGGACTGGTCTGAGAACAGTAACGCATATGGAAGATCTCTGATGTAGGTCCTACCTTTCGGGAGGAACGACTAGCAATCAGAGACAGGGCAAAAGCGAAGCCGCCCAGGGAAAGACACGGGTTTACCGTCAGGGAAACCTTACCGTGGACAATCTCATATGGGATTACCCGAGGGGAATCACAGCATATGGGCATCTAGCTCAGTACAAGGGCAGACCAACTGGGCATACACACGAGTACTGGACCTAGCGCCGGACGCCTCCGCCACGTCTGGCCGCCGCAAGATGCAGGAGGAACTCCACAGGGTTCGCCGTTACGGGGAACTGAACTGAGGAGCAGAAAAAGTGCTCGCATTCCCTCTCCCGAGGGAAATGGCACAGCAAGCGAACACCTATTGCTAACTACGAGTAGAAAGCACACGGGTGGACACCGGTTCCACTCGGAGGTTATAATACCTCACGAATGTGTTTGGTGTCGCCCAGCCTGCAGCTCTGCAGATGTCTGCAACAGAGGCGCCGTGCGCCAACGCCCAGGAGGAAGCAACACCCCGAGTGGAGTGAGCTCGCAACCCGAGAGGGCACGGCTCGCCTTGGGACTGGTACGCCAAGGCGACGGCATCCACTATCCAGTGGGCCAGCCTCTGTTTGGAGACAGCCTTCCCCTTCTGCTGACCTCCAAAACAGACTAAGAGCTGCTCAGAGCTTCTGAAGCTCTGCGTGCGGTCCACGTAAACGCGCAGAGCACGAACGGGACACAGCAACGCAAGGGCTGGGTCTGCCTCCTCCGGGGGCAGTGCTTGCAGGTTCACCACCTGGTCCCTGAAGGGAGTGGTGGGAACCTTGGGCACATATCCAGGCCGGGGTCTCAAGGTGACTTGAGAGTAGTCCGGCCCGAATTCCAGGCACGAATCGCTGACCAAAAATGCTTGCAGGTCCCCAACCCTCTTGAAGGAGGCGAGCGCGGTCAGGAGCACTGTCTTAAGAGACAGATGTTTCAGCTCGACTGACTCAAGGGGCTCGAAGGGAGCTCCCCGAAGGCCCAAGAGGGCGATGGAGAGATCCCAGGAGGGAATGAGGCGAGGCCTAGGGGGATTCAACCTCCTGGCGCCTCTGAGGAACCTGATGATCAGGTCGTGCTTCCCTAGTGACTTGCCGTCGAGCACATCGTGATGTGCTGCGATGGCGGCCACATAGACCTTCAGGGTGGAAGGGGACAGCCTCCGTTCCAAACCCTCTTGAAGGAAGGAAAGCACAACACCGACCGGGCATTTCCGGGGGTCCTCCCTGCGGGAGGAACACCACTCAGCGAACAGACTCCACTTCAAAGCGTAAGCGCGCCTCGTCGAGGGGGCTCGGGCCGAAGTGATGGTGTCGACTACCGCGGGCGGTAGGTCACTCAAGTCTGCCGCGTCCCGTCCAGGAACCACACGTGGAGGTTCCACAGGTCGGGACGCGGGTGCCATATGGTGCCCTGCCCCTGAGAGAGGAGATCCTGCCTCAGGGGAATGCGCCAGGGATGGGCTGTCGCGAGGAGCATGAGTTCCGGGAACCAGGTCCGGTTGGGCCAGTACGGCGCAACTAGCAAGACCTGCTCCTCGTCCTCCCTGACCTTGCACAGTGTCTGTGCAAGGAGGCTCACTGGGGGAAACGCATACTTGCGTAGGCCCCGGGGCCAGCTGTGTGCCAGTGCATCCGTGCCGAGGGTCCCCTCGGTCAGCGAATAAAACAACTGGAAATGGGCGGATTCCAGAGAAGCGAACAGGTCCACCTGTGCTTCCCCGAACCGGCTCCATAACAGCTGGACCGCCTGGGGGTGGAGTCTCCATTCCCCCGGGAGCGTGAGCTGTCGTGAGAGCGCGTCGGCCGCACGATTGAGCTCACCCGGGATGTAGGAGGCGCGCAGCGACCTGAGTCGGCGCTGACTCCACAGAAGGAGATGGCGGGCGAATTGCGACCTGCGACGGGAGCGTAGACCACCCTGGTGGTTGATATACGCTACCGCCGATGTGTTGTCCGTCCGGAGCAGTACATGCTTGCCCTGCAGCAGCGGTCGAACCCGGTGCAGCGCAAGGAGTACTGCCAGCAACTCGAGGCAGTTGATATGCCAATGGCGATGGGATCCCGTCCAGGACCCCGACGCCGACTGGCCACTGCATATGGCACCCCAGCCGGTGGCAGAGGCATCTGTTGTGACAACAACATGCCTGGACACTTGCACTAGGGGCACCCCGGCCCGTAGAAAAGCAATGTCCGACCACGGGCTGAATGTGTGGCGGCAACTCGGTGTGATGACCACACAGAGTGAGCCACGGTGCCATGCCCACCTCGGGACCCGGTCGTGCAGCCAGTGCTAAAGCGGTCTCATATGAAGCAATCCGAGCGGCGTGACCGCGGCTGCGGATGCCATATGCCCCAGGAGCCTCTGAAATTGTTTCAGTGGGACCGCTGTTTTCCGCGAGAACGAGTTCAGGCAGTTCAGCACCGACTGTGCACGCTCGTTGGTGAGACGTGCTGTCATATTGACCGAGTCCAGCTCCACACCGAGAAAAGAGATGCTCTGCACGGGGCAGAGCTTGCTCTTCTCCCGGTTGACCCGAAGCCCCAACTGGCTGAGGTGCCTGAGCACCAGGTCCCTGTGTTCGCACAACTGCTCTCGTGACTGGGCCAAAATGAGCCAGTCGTCGAGATAGTTGAGGATGCGAACACCCACTTCCCTGAGTGGGGCAAGGGCCCCCTCTGCGACTTTGGTAAAGACGCGAGGAGACAGGGACAGCCCGAAGGGTAGGACCCTGTACTGATATGCCCGCCCCTCGAACGCAAACCGTAGGAACGGTCTGTGTCGAGGAAGGATCGAGACATGAAAGTACGCGTCCTTCAGGTCGATAGCTGCAGACCAATCCTGGGTGTGAACACACGTGAGAATGCGTTTCACCGTGAGCATCTTGAACGGGAGCCTGTGAAGGGCCCGGTTCAAGACGCGCAAGTCCAGGATTGGCCGTAACCCCCCGCCTTTCTTGGGTACTATGAAGTAAGGGCTGTAAAACCCAGACTTCATCTCGGCTGGAGGGACAGGCTCTATTGCGTCCTTCGCCAAAAGAACCGCAATTTCCGCCCGCAGGACAGAAGCGTTGGGACCTGTCACTGAGGTGAACAGAACGCGCTGAACCTGGGTGGACGCCTGGCGAACTGAATCGCGTAGCCGAGTCTGACTGTCCGAATGAGCCAACGGGACGGGTTGGGAAGGCGTAGCCACGCCTCCAAGCACCGTACGAGTGGAACCATCCGGACAACAGAAGTACCCACGGGGGGGCAGCATGGAGCACTGTGGCCTGACTCGGGAGGCAGTGCGCCCCGAGGTCGAGGCTGTGAGTGGAGTCCACTCACATGGCTCCGAGTGGGCAGGGTGGCGTGGGAAGGCGGTGCGTTCCCGGGGCGCCAAGACCCTGCCCGTGGCGAAGGAAGGAACGGCTGAGAGAGAGGGAGCGAAAGCTCGCTCACCCCCAGCGCAGACCTTCTTATATGACCCAGAGGTTTTTGGAAATTGCTCTTGTGAAAATGTGGGTACCGCTGGCACTGGGGCCAGCGGCGGAACAGAACACAGGATTCTCCCCCGGGCCCTCTCCCGGGGGAAGGAGCGGTGCGGTCACCGTCTCCCACAGAGTAGTCTCCAAAAACCACCGGGTCTCCCGTCTCAGGGCCGCTTCTCGCCTTTCTTCTTCTTAGAAGAAGGCTTGGCGGTCTGGGCGGGGGGCGTGGTCTTCCTGCAGGAAGCTCGGGGAGGAAGGGACGAGTCCGATCTCCCGGAAGCCTTAGCCGCAGGAGGACGCCCTCGGCGAGGAGCAGACGGAGGTGCAGCCCGTGGCGGATTGGTGGCATCATCACGCCGGGGCAGGATGTGTTTTATGGCCTCTGTCTGCCTTTGCACTGCCGAGAACTGCTGAGCGAAGTCCTCGACAGTGTCGCCGAAGAGGCCGGCCTGGAGGATGGGGGCGTCAAGAAAGCGAGCTTTGTCGACCTCCCTCATCTCAGCCAGGTCCAACCAAAGATGTCGTTCCTGGACCACCAGGGTGGACATCGTTTGACCCAGGGCGCGCGCCGTGACCTTCGTCGCCCGGAGGGCGAGGTCGGTCGCCGTGCGTAGCTCTTGCAGCAACCCTGGATCAGCACTACCCTCGTGCAGCTCCTTAAGAGCTTTCGCCTGATGGACCTGCAAGATGGCCATGGCGTGCAGGGCGGAGGCTGCCTGTCCAGCAGCTGAGTAAGCCTCGGCCGCGAGAGCGGCCGTGGTCTTACCCGCCTTGGACGGGAGACGCGGACGGTTCCGCCAGGTGGCCGCGGACTGCGGGCACAAGTGCACCGCAATCGCACGTTCCAACTGCGGGACCTCCGCGTACCCCTTGGCAGCCCCACCATTGAGGGTAGTGAGAGTGGAGGAGGCAGAAGAACGGTTTCTGGCCGTGTGAGGGGCCATCCACGTCTTCTGGAGCTCCTCATGCCCTTCCGGGAAGAAAGGCACTGGGGCGGGACGCGGCTGAGAACCGCGCCCCTAGCCCAGAAACCAATCATCCAACCGCGAGCGCTCAGGACACGGTGGAGGGTTCCACACGAGACCGACGCCTGCGGCGGCCCGGGCAAGCATGGCCGCCAATTCAGAGTCCGCCTCAGACTGAGCGACCGCCCCTGAGGGCGGAAGCTCGAAGTCTTCGTCTTCCTCTGAACCAGCAAACCCACTCCCCGATGCAGCGAGCGACATCTGATCCTCCTCCGGAGCGCCGAAAGTGACACGAGGCACCCCCGAGGAGGGCCCCGCGGCAGCAGCCGGCAGCTCGACGGCACATGGCATTGCAGAGGAGTGGGAGGTTTGTGGGGACGGACCCGACAAAGTAGCTCCCACTGTAACCCTCAGATCTCCCAGAGTACTAACCTGGCCAGCGGCCGCTACAGCCGCTGGCGCTGGGGTAGTAACAGAGGGGACTCTCATTTCTGTTAAAGAAAGAGAGTCGCGATCTCAATGCCAACATGGACATGCTCTCGCAATGAGGGCATGTACCATCCACGAGCACTGCCTCAGCGTGGGGTTTCCCCAAACACGTGAGACAGTGATCGTGGCCGTCAGAGGAAGTCAGGAAACGTCCGCATCCAGAAACACACGGACGAAAAGACATCTTGAAAAAGACGCTGATCGCCCGTGCTTGCTCTTTTAGAATACCTCACCAACCGAAGCACACAGGGATGAGTGCAGCGCCGTCCTGTGGGCAGCGCACCATCACACCCACCGCTGAGCGTGCCTTCCCAACCAGCTGGAGAGATACAAGCAGCCACCAGAGAACAGACAGTACAAGCAATTAAAATTGCTGTTTTCAGGACCGAGTCCTTAGCAATTAAAATTGCTGTTTGCTCTCTTAGTTCAGAAATTCACTCTTTGAGGAGGTGAAAGGATGATCAGCCGATCGGCTCCGAAGCAAAAGTATGAATGAAGGTGAGTATGCCGGCCCTATTTATACCCGGATGCCGGGGGAGGGGCCCGGCATGTAAATCTCACAGGCCAATTCCCATTGGCTTGTTTTGTATCCTTGGAGGTGATTGGGCTCCCTAGCGAGACCCCATTACGTCAGTATCGACGTAACGTCGAACGTGACTGACTGAATGGGAAATGTATTTAAAGGAGATGTCTATTGGTATAATTGTATTAAATATGCTTGAATTGGAAGACATAATAAAGTATAAAAAAATAAATAAAATTACTTTCCATTAGTTACTTTTTTTAGGGCGTAATGCAATATTGTAATGCATTACTTTTAAAAGTAACTTTGTAATCAACACTGGTTACTGGTAATATATTTTAAATATACTAAGCTACAACTTCAACTTCAACTATAAATAATGTTCATTTAATTGCGATTAAGTGTCCAAAAACATAAGCACTTAAGTATATTCTTTAGAACACCATTCTTTCTGTAATATGTATTATTTTTAAAGTAAGCTCACCTTTTTTTCACAACAGCAAAGTCCAGTTTATTTCACAACGGCAACATTTCCAATTTATTTAATTTTTTTTGTTTTTGTTTGGAGAAACACATTTTTAGTATCAGAAAACTACAGTATATTCATGATTGTCATAAAATTATTCTTAAAATGTATAACAAATAATGTTTAGTGCTCAACATTTGTAATAATAGCTGTCAGGAATAACAACAACAATATATATATATATATATATATATATATATATATATATATATATATATATATATATATATATATATATATATATATATATAATTTAACACAGGGAATACAAACAGGTATATGATCAACGGATGTAAGACAGCACAAGTGACATGTCTGTTGACTGGTCTGAAACTCTCTCACTCTGGTCTCAGGACATTTGCCCTTCTTGTTGTTGAGATCTGGTTTGTATCTTTTAAAAGAGATTTGTTTGCTCTCTTGAGAGCTGAGGAAATGGTTTCTTCACTCCTGAGTTGGCCAAGCACAGTTAGACAACCACCGGGGATATAAAATCCCTGACATTTCTTTTTTTTCTCAACTAAAAACAGCATTTGGGACAATGGAACCAGCACATAATCTTCATTATCAATAAACAAAAGACATACAGGGAGCTCTGGTGCTTCCTTGACTCTGATATATATGTTATTCATATAAATATTTATTGGACGTATGTAATGGAACATACCGAAGTGGATGCCTTCCTCCCGCTTCAACCTCCCTTTAAATGAAATAAACCAGACCTAGTGTGAAGAGAGAAAACAGAGAATTATGCTGGATGCTGCCACTAGGGGTCACTCTGATGATTCAGTTCTAAATTTGCTATCTGGATAAAATAAGATTGTTTGTGGAAATAGTAATATCAGCTGCTGCTTTTAAATAGAGATTTCTTAGCACACTGCTGCGCTCAGATACTATTGCCCAGATACAGTTCTGCAATTATGTTATGCTCACAGAAAATGCACACATACCCACAAACCATTCAAAAATCCACCCGGACCACTGCCAGGCTATTCAAACTTCAGTGCCAACATTTTATTTCTTGTTTTAAACTTGAAAGTGTACATTTTCACCACAAACATGCCTAGATGTAACTGTTCCCAGCTGGTTTGCTCATTGCACAATCCAGCAAGGCTTTAGTTTTGACAAGTGGGTGAATGGAAGAAAATGGGCCAGCAAGCCTGTTTATAAATTAAAGATGTGACCCTTAAAAGAAGAGACCTGCCAGGAATCATAGTAAAGTGCACACAGGGTTCAGAATTAACATTTGCCAAGCCAGTTGGCCGGTAACTTTATTAGGAACTGCAACATAATGTTTATGCTGAATAAACATTATTTTGCAGTAACGCTGAAAGAATGATAGCCTGGCACCACTGATGTAATAATCAAATCAAAGACATACTAAAGAAAACATCTGCCGCCTCATGTAACTTTTACCTCAGTGGAATGATTGCCATCATAAGTTTTTCTAGGATGCTTAAACTTTTGCTTTTCTTCAGAACCCGATATGGCAACTGAATGAATATCCCAATTCTCATATTAAGCCATGCTTCTTGCCGTTTCTGTGACAGCAGCAGTTTGACCAAAGACTGGCTAATTGTATGTTTTAGTTTTCATTTTCAGTGCTTCATTTTTCAGTTCATATTTTTAACTGTAAATATGAAAGAGCCTTCTCAGATGATTAATTTTACATAGAGTAAATATATATATAATATTATATATAATATAATATTAATATTATATATTATATATAATATATATATAGGCTACTATTGACCTTTTCCTATAGGTCATGCAGTTTTGACTGTAGAATAGAATAGAATATTTAAAAAAAAAAATACCTTAAAAAAGTTTTAAAAGAGTTGTTTAGCTTGGCTTTTGTCTCTAGACTTGTCATAGACTTTGAAAAGAAAGAATTTTAAAAAAGGAAAATAATTAATCCTATTGTCATATGGACAAAAATACATTTTCCAATACAGTTTCATGGCAGAAATAATAAAAATGTATGAGCCCTTAGAAATATTTATGGCAAGTACATTTTCTCAGTTCACCCACCACTGGAGTTAAATTTGGAGATGGATGCATGGCATAAGTGTCTGCGGAAGACATGGAAATTATCAAGGTTTATATTTAGAAGAGTGTGAACAGAGTGTGATCAGCATGCTGGGTCATTCTGCAGGTGTGAAATGATCGGCTGTTCTTTAACACTGGATCACTTTATCTTTCACTGTAGTGTGATGCCATGCTTCTACTGAGTGTTTCAAGATTCTTTCTTAAAGTGGTGTTTGATTATGATTTTTTTTTTTTACTTTAGTTAGTGTGTAATGTTGCTGTTTGATCATATACAACATCTGCAAAGTTATGATGCTTAAAGTTCAATGCAAAGGGAGATATTTTCTTTTACAGAATTCTTTGTTTAAGGACTACAACAAACGGCTGGTAGGGACTACAACGAGCTTCTTCCTGGCTTAGTGACATCACTAACCCTAAAATTTACGTAAACCCCGCCCCCGAGAACACACAACAAAGGGGGCGGGGCCATGTTGGGCTGCTTTAGAGAAGAGGAAGAGTTGTTGTAGTAGAGTGTTGTTGCCATGCCGTCATTTTATGCCAGACTGCTTCACCAACGAGGGCCAATTGACCCTTCGCTGGGAGTTTGATCGACAAGCGATCTAACCAATCAGAACCAACCAATCCGCCATTTTGTCCGACAAAGCAGTAAGGAGTTAGATTAACCTCGGTGGACTTAAACTTGAAAAATGGCATGTATTGACGTCTTTCCGCATTTGAAACAACATTCATTCTCATGTTCATTCATGTTAATTTGATGCTATAAATTAACTAGTAGGAAGAGATGATCGATTCACGAGCCACTTGAGCTGAGGCGCTACAGCAATATGTCACGACACATTAAAGAGCCACAATTTTATTGTTTGAATTTCTTAAAGAAATATATCATAAGTAACCTGCTCTGTCTTGCCTGTTGACGTGTTGTCAGTATCCTCTTTGCTCTGCGATGTATTTTTCACTGTGTGTGGCGTGACAGCGCCACGGCTTGTCGGACAAAGCAACAGTAACTAAGGGGGGCGGGTCTTTGCAAAGGGTCAGTTCAACACTGGATTTGCACAAAAGATGAACATGACGACACATGCTAGTGGATGAGTTGAATCAACTCCAAGGCAAATACATCAATGTATCCACTAACCATTCAGAAACGTTTAAAAGTTGTAACTTCTTCCTGAGTCTCTCCATCAGTGTCGACTCCGGTTTGAACAATGTAAGGCTGAACACCGTTACTGACAATCCTCATTTTGGCTGCGTGAGATTCTCCAGCTTTGTTGTTGTTGAGCTGTTAAAGCTCCGCCCTCTTCTGGAAAGGGGGCGGGGAGCAGCAGCTCATTTGCATTTAAAGGGACACACACAAAAATTGTGTGATACATCTTGTAAAAGGGGCATTATAGGTCTTCTTTAAGCCTTTTCCCTAAAGAAGCACTATGGGTTATTTGTATAAAATATAAAATAAACAAATATTTATTTATTTAGACAGAGGGTTGATTTGAAATTGGTTTGTATGTATTTTGCACACTACAGTAAAAACAGATGATATGCTGTCATGTTTAAATCATAATATGCTGTCATTTTTAAATCATATACTACTACTACTATTAATAATAATACATTTTATTCATTATGCACTTTTCTCAAACCCAAAGCCCTACAAGCAAAATTAATATATAATTAATAAAAATATATGTAATAATTTCTTTAAAAATTGGCAGAACTAATTTATAATTCTGTTTATTGTTTGCAAAATAAATTGAACTTGTCTTACATATTTCCCAAAATGTGATGGTCATCTTCTAATTCTAAAGGAACAGTTCACCTGAAAAAGAAAAATAATTTAAACAATCTGAATAAATCCACTCAGATCTTCCAATTTCAGATATTATCTGATATATCGGAGTCTTGGTTAAAGTTTGGATTAATGCGGGTTGTACACAACCTATGTTGTGTACCAAATGCTGCTTTGATAGTCCAGATCCAAAGCATAGCTCCTGAACACGAGACCTGCTCTTTCGTCATGATCAAACTGCAGGAAATGAGCCGCAGTAGGATGCGGGCCAAGACATGACCCAAATTCTGAGGCCTTTTGAGCTGCACTGTGGGGCCCTCAGGGGCCAGAGCCCCTTCAATGCCCCCTTCTATCACCCCAATCCCTGCAAAAGCCCTGATCAAAGCCTTGCCTTACCCTGCTCACCATCACAGAGTGCCCCAACATAAACAGGAAAGCCGGCTAATGTGAAAACACTGAATCATTTTCCATTTTTCTCACTGAAGGATGGCCGTTCTATTATAAACACCCATGTAGGGTCTCGTTAGAGGACAATGCCCAAACTTCAGCGGGTCAACTTCACATATGGTCTGACGTAATAACAGTGTCACCTCAGTGGCGTGTTGATATTGTAACACTAAGATGTTGATAGTGTCTCTTGATTGCTTTATTTAAAGAAGTATTTCAAGATTGCAGTTTTAACAGGAAGTCTTCAGACATATGCATGTTTACATTCCTCCTCCAAAGGCCAAGCATGAGTTTGGGCAAACTTAGCATCATCCACTTCCCAGAGACGAGAGCAGGGGAGTCAGTAGAGAAGAAATGTAAGTATGGCGTCTGCTGTTGATCAGGTTTCCAGTAATAGGACCAGAACTACCGTTTAATTTCTTCATCATAACACAGACCACCAAAGGCAGGAGGGGTGAAAAGAGATCGGCCCAAATCCGCAAACGATTTGGCTGACTCACCATAAGCAGTCAACTCAAAGTCAAATCCAATTGTTTGTAGAAAACAAGCATAATGCATCATATCAAAGATGTTGATCGAATTTGTTATGCTAAAACTCGGACATGAGCTTCACGCCAGTGTGATAGCGTCTGGCTGCGACTCTTTGTGTCTGCAGTGTGTTTGGGTTTAACTGTCTATGATGGCTCTTGGCTGAACATTTCTGGAGCGATCGTGCATATGCAGTAGCACAAAAGAGCAGTGAAAGTTAAAATAATCCACATAATCATATGCGCAAATTGCAATACAGACATCCATGTAGAGACGTAGCTCTTTCACAGATGTTGATATCTCATGTGGTCACTGGCTGCTTCCATAGCAGCCTATAAGAGTTCTGATGTGTGACTGGTTCAGACGCCACATTCAATTGTGTTTTGGTTCCTTTGAATACCTTTCCACTAGTTTTGCATCTTGAATTTCATTAATTGTGACTGCTGGTGCATATTAGAAATTGGCATTTTGGTCATTTTGTCTACTCACAATGACAAAACATGAACAGTTCCAGACCCTTTCATGTGAAATTGAGCAGGCAGGGAAAAAATTTAAGTAGCCAAAATATAAGAGCCTGCAAAAAATCACTGGCAAAATATCTAATCTTATTTTGTCAGAATACAATGGCCTTCAATGGAGAAAGATGTTTTGGACAGCAAAATGGTGTACTAATAGTAATAGTAATATACACACAGTATATGAGTATTAAGTTTTGACAGTTAGTGTGTTTTTATAGTACATCATACTTTTTTTAACTTTTTTACAACGAGTTGAAGGTCCAAATGTCAGTTTCAGTGCAGCTTCAAAGAGCTCTACACGATCCCAAACGAGGAATAAGGGTCTTCTCTAGAGGTAATTTTCTTGCAGAAACACGCTGGTTGCGTTGTGAACTTTTTCAGCACGTTTTTGTGTTTGTTTGCGCTGTGAACTTTTGCAGCGCGTTTCTGTGTTTGGTTGCGTTGTGAACTTTTGCAGCGCGTTTCTGTGTTTGGTTGCGTTGTGAACTTTTGCAGCGTGTTTCTGTGTTTGGTTGCGGTGTGAACTTTTGCTTCAGTTTCTGTGTTTGGTTGCGTTGTGAACTTTTGCAGCGCGTTTCTGTGTTTGGTTGCTGTGGCGAGGGGGGCGTGGTTCAGCAAGGTCTGCAACCGGAGAGAATAGCGGGAGACGTTTGGTAAGTGTTCAACACCTGTTTCTCGTTCTAGTGATTGGCACGGAGACAGGTTAAAACGCCGTGAGAAGCAGGAGTGTGTGAGAGAGAGGGGAACTGCTGACTGAGGCACAGAGTGTTGCATGGAGTGAAGCCCTTGTGGATTGTGTCTACCCAATCTTGGAGTGAAGCCCTTTGTGGATTATTTGTGTCTTTCTGTTGAACTTTGTTCTCAATAAAAGCTCAGTCAGCAGTTGTTCGCCATCCCCGAACGCTTCCTTCCCACACACAAACTTTAACACTACTACACTGGTGCCGAAACCCGGGAAGGAAGACGGGAGTACGCCGTCATGCAGACATCGTCCTCCACCCCATTTGCGGACGTCATCGCATCCCTCGCGGTCCTGCACCAAGAGCAACATCAGGCCCTGCTGGATCTGCGCCAAGACCAGGGGCGGTGCTTCCAAGCCATCCTCCAGACCCAGCAGGAGGACCGCGAGGCGTTCCGGAGCTGGATTGACCGGGAGGTTCCTCGGGAGCCCCGCGGGCAGCCAGCTGTGCCTGTCCACCTGCCCCTAAATAAGATGGGCCCACTGGACGATCCAGAAGTTTTTCTCGAGCTCTTTGAGAGGTCCGCCAAAGCGAGTGAATGGCCGCGGGACCAGTGGTCTATGAGGTTGGTCCCGCTCCTCTCGGGTGAATCACAGGTGGCGGCACAGCAGCTGCCAGTCCAGAACCTCCTGGTCTACGACGACCTACGGCGGGCCATCATCCAGCGGGCTCCCTGCTGCCGGGACGGACCCCACTCCTGCTTCTCCCCTTTCTCCGCGTCAGCCATTTAACCCACTCACTGCCACAGGAGTGGCGGGAAGGTCTGGGCCGGCTTGTTGGCGGTGTGGGGACCTGGATCATTTTGTGGATAAATGTCCGGTTATGGAAGTTGGGACGATGATCCGGGTCCCCGACCATCCACAAGCTGCCCCTGGTCAAGCTGGCGAGTACCAAATACCTGTGAGTATCAAGGGGGGTACCTATCAGGCTTTGGTGGACTCGGGCTGTAACCAAACCTCTGTCCATCAAAGCCTGATTTCATCCAGGGCATTGGATACAGGCCGCATGGTTGGGGTTCGGTGTGTGCACGGGGATGTGGTGAAATATCCTGTAATGCCCGTTATATTTAAATTCAGGGGACAAAAGCATAGTGTGGAGGTTGCAGTTAACAACAAATTGGCCTGCGTTCAGTCAATTATTGGGATGTTTATGCTCGGATGCCTCTTGGGAAAAGAGAACGCGGGGTAAGCAGGCGCGAGTGCAGGTAGGAGAGACTGATCAGGGACCGGGGAGCGCTGCTGCAGGGGGACAGAGTGAAGCTGGAAGACTAATTCTTCCGGAATGCAATGATTTTCCCCTGGAGCAGTCTTAGGATGAGACGCTAAAACATGCGTTTGAAAAGGTCTGTGTGATCGATGGTCAGCCTCGTCCGCTTGCTTATCCATATTTCGTGATTATAAAAGATAGGTTGTACCGAAAGACCCTAGACACTCAGACAAAAGAGGATACAACCCAGTTATTAGTTCCAAAGAGCCTCAGGGAAATGCTTTTCCATGCGGCTCATTCTAATCCGATGGCGGGGCATTTAGGACAGGGGGCGAAACTAAATCGTCTCATGACCCGATTTTTGTACGCAGGTGGTGCGCGTCTTGTCGGCCACCCCAAAAGCGCCATTGCGCCCACTCCCATTAATGCAGGTCCCCTTCGAAAGAATTGGTATGGACCTCATCGGGCCATTAGAACGATCAGCACGTGGACATCGCTTTGCATTGGTCATTGTTGATTATGCAACGCGATATCCTGAAGCAGTGGTTCTCCGCAACATTTCCGCTAAGAGTGTTGTGGATGCACTGTTTCGTTTAATCTCCCGGGTGGGGATTCCAAAAGAAATCTTCACTGATCAAGGCACGGCGTTTATGTCACGCACGTTACGCGAATTGTACGAATTATTAGGCATTAAATCGATTCGTACCAGCGTCTTTCACCCACAAACGGACAGGCTGGTCGAACGTTTTAATCGCACGCTTAAATCCATGATTTGTAAATTAGTGCAGGAAGACGCCAAAAATTGGGATAAGTGGTTAGAACCTCTGTTATTCGCAGTGCGAGAGGTCCCTCAAGCCTCCACGGGGTTTTCCCCCTTCAAGCTTCTCTTTGGACGCCAGCCTCGCGGGGTGCTGGATGTCCTAAGGGAGGCTTGGGAGGATGGACCATCTCAGGCCAAAAACGAAATTCAGTATGTGCTGGACTTGAGAGCAAAACTCCACACTTTGGGGCGGCTATCAATGGAGAATTTGTTACAAGCCCAGCACAAACAGAGCTTGTGTATTACAGACGGTCTAATTTACGCAAATTTGCACCGGGAGAGAAAGTACTTGTATTGCTCCCTACTTCAAGTTCTAAATTACTTGCAAAGTGGCAAGGACCCTTTGAGGTCACACGGCAAGTGGGCGAGCTCGATTACGAGGTGGTACGGTCCGACAGGAGGGGGGCAAGTCAAATTTATCACCTCAATCTCCTTAAAAAATGGAATGAGGCAGAATCAGTGATGCTGGCGACGGTGATTAGCGGGGAGGATGATCTCGGGCCAGAGGCGAATGTAAAAACTCAATCCCTCGCTCTGGCCCTGGGGGGAGATCACCTCTCGCCCTCCCAGCTCACTGATTTATCTAAACTGCAAGCAGAATTTGCAGACGTGTTCTCTCCCCTGCCGGGGCGTACCAACCTCATTCAGTACCATGTCAAGACGGAGCCGGGCGTGGTGATTCGCAGCCGGCCGTATAGGTTACCTGAACACAAAAAAAGGTAGTTCAGGATGAATTAGAGGCAATGCTTAAAATGGGAGTAATAGAAGAGTCCAGCAGTAACTGGGCAAGCCTGATAGTTTTGGTCCCCAAGACCGACGGCTCGGTTCGTTTCTGCGTGGACTATCGCAGGGTGAATGGGGTCGAAATTTGATGCGTATCCAATGCCACGGGTGGACGAATTGCTTGACCGGCTAGGTGCGGCTCGATTTTATTCGACACTGGACTTAACGTAAGGATACTGGCAGATCCCCTTGTCGCCTTTATCCGAAGAAAAGACAGCTTTCACGACGCCGTTTGGGTTACACCAATTCGTTACGCTTCCATTCGGGCTGTTCGGGGCACCGGCTACCTTTCAGCGACTCATGGATAAAATTCTCCGGCCCCAAGGTGCATATGCGGCTGCCTATCTAGATGATATTATGATCTATAGTAATGATTGGCAGCGGCATATGCAGCATGTGAGAGCCGTCCTGAGATTGCTGAGAGCGGTTGGGCTCATGGCCAACCCAAAGAAGTGTGCAATTGGGCGCGTGGAGGTAAGGTATCTGGGCTTCCACTTGGGGCATGGGCAGGTGCGTCCCCAAATTGATAAGACAGCAGCAACTGCGACCTGTCCGCGCCCCAAGACCAAAAAGGAGGTTAGACAGTTCCTTGGGCTGGCGGGATATTATAGAATGTTTGTACCTAATTATTCGGCCCTCAAAAAAAAAAAAAAAAAAAAAGCCACCCCTTACGAAAAAGAAATATCCTTCAAATTCATTTTATGAAGTTTACTTATGATGGGTACACACTAAAAGATTTTTGAAAACATATTTTTTACGATTTTTAAAATGTGAGAGACCACAAACATGAGGACGAAAAATCCTAGATTTAATCATTTTGCTCCTATGGTGTGTGGTGTGCCGTGATGTGATAAAGACAGCACACCACACACAAACCTTTTAACTTTGTGCTGCGCCATGACTGCATTTGTTATGCTTGTCTTCTGAAGGCTCGCTTTCTGATTGGATATTGTTTCATTTCACGTGATAATCTCCAGTGTGTCCTCTGGGTTCCCCCACACATCAGGATTTCTAATCATAATTATTCAACATGTTGAATATTTACGATTCGCGATTGGGGCGACTCCAACATTCTTCTGAGCAGATTCAATCACTCTTAACACACCTCACACCATAGGAAAATCTGATAAGATAATCTGTAGAACCATCAAGATAATCGGGACAATACCTAGGATTGTCGGAGGGGGAGAAATCGGCCCAAAATCAGCCCAATTATCTTGTGTACCCAGCATTAAGTAATGTTAAAGTATATTTTTAAGTATACTTTATCAAGTAAGTATACTAATATCAATATACAAGTAGTAAACTTGTAAGTACACTATTCCAATACTGCTTGGGACTAAACTGGCCCACTTTTTAGTATATAAAAATATCTGTTTAAGTGTACTAAGTGGAACAGTAGTATACTTTAAGTAAACAACTAGTTCACAACTACGTTTCTCATTTGTACTGCATCTGTTAGTTTATGAAAGTACACTTTGATGTGTACCCTCAGTAAACTACTAGTTTAGTAGTTTTATACTGCAAGTACACTTGTAAGTTTTACATTTGCTTAAGCAATCTTCTATCAATTGTTTCTGCTTCTTCTTCACCTGTGTTTTGATCCGGAGATTCTGTTCTAGAAGATGTGTAATAGCGCCCCCTACAAAATAACAATGAAAAAATGGATAGCCAGAAAATTCAGTGAATGGAGGGAAAAGAGTAAAGTAGTTTTGAAGTAAATTCCTATGTACACTAGTAGGGTAGCCTACACAAAAATTCAGATAGAACACAGAATTAGGAACATATCTATTTTTTTTTATAAACCAATATTTTCAAACCATGTAAGTTTATAAGACATTATGTAAAACTTTGTGAACAAAGTATAATAGGCTACTCAAAAGATTAAACACAACTAAGCATACTTAGATTACTTAATTATACTTTTAAGTGTATCTTGATCAAAAGATTGAGTACATGTGTAGTCCAAAATACTTAGACCTTTTTGTCAGTATAAGTCAAGTATACTTGAGTGCAATTTTAAGTATATTCATGAGAAGTACATAAAAAGCTACAGTGGCCGAGAGAGCTCAACGCGCTGCAAATGAAGAAAACACATGCAAATAGAGAAAACACCAGCAAATAAAGAAAACATCTTCATCAGTTTGACTCTCGGCCACAGTAAAAAGCAGACTGAAAGTTCTTATTTTAAGTTGAAAAGAAGTATACTTATAGCACTCTTTTTGTAGGGCTTGTGCAGGTGTAATGATGTAACTTACATAATGAATCAATGAATGAATCTGAATGAAAAGATTTGATCAGATTCAAAAGGTTTGAATTATTAGGATGAATCTCCATTGCTACAAAACTGAACTGTATCTCTGCTGGTGCCCATCCTCAGTCTGAGAGTCCATTTTAATTTCTCTTTTCCTTTCACATTCCCATAGAGCATTATAATTTCTTCTTATAGGAATAATTTCTTCTTACTTACTGTTTTTTGTTCCTCCCTCTTCTCTCTGCCTGAGAACATTAGAGCTTTCATAGTCAAATAGGGCCATTATTAATTTCTGAATGAAGACAGACAGCTGGACAGATCTGGAGATGACTCACTATACCATGGAAAATGTGAGCAAATCTCTGCAGTGTCTTCCCATCTGCCTGGGCTCCTACTCTGGGACAGGCAGCAGTGTGAATAAAAAATATGCATGCGTTCATCAGGTCTAGTAGTTCAACAACATTTTATGTACCCACACAGTGCAAATAGAGATATGAATGGTGGTATTTTCTGTCAGGTTGCTTTGCATGCATTACATACAGTCATTCATAATGTACAGTTCTTATTGCCTGTCATCACAGACCATCTTACACGATAGATAATCTTAAGTGTAATTTTAAGCTGTATATTAACATTTTATATTTTATTTCTTAAATGCATATGTTTTTTATTGAACGGGTGAAATAAAGATAACTTTTGAATCTTCAGACTTTTTGCCTTCCAAATTGTTGTCATCTCTTCTCTGAAGGGTTGGAAAGGTCTGACCGCATGCCACTGTTTTATTCATTAACTATATATGTCTGGGAATGTTCTGGATATTTCAGATTGTCCTAGGTGTGGTTGAGTTAAGGATGGCGACTTCTCTTCTAGCCAAGTCTCTTCCCAGTCGCTCTCTTCACATCTGAGGTCCTGCCAGTGTAACCTCTTCACAGCACGGACTATAAAACTCATAATGCATAATTGCAATATCAAATTTCATTGTATAAAACTTTGTAGAAAAGAAAAAAGTAGGCTACACCTTAAACCAGGCACCTTGGGTTCAGTGTTTGACAGTTAAAAACACAGTCACACAAGGGAGAATACAAGGATTTCAAAATGTGACATTTTAAATACCTGCTTTTAAACATTTACGCCACAGACTACAGAATTTATTAGCAGGAAGCACAAAGTCTGGCAGGTTTACACTGAGAGGATCTTAAACACGTCTCCTGTCCTTACCTCATCTCTCTGTTCCTCCCTCTGAACAGCGGGCGGTGCCTTGCCTATAGGAGTCATTAAAAGTTTTATGTAACATCCCACAATGCATCACGACTGTTATCGCTGTGCATTTTTTGGACACAAATATATTTCCTGCTTGCGGTCTAGGCAAGTTGAAGTCTGTCATTTAAGAATGGAAAAGAAATAGAAAGAGGAAGTAAACAAACCCTGTAAACTGAGGCTCCTGGCATTGGTATTTTTGCACTGAGCTTCATTCCTTTTTTTTTTTTTTATGTCCCTCGTGGTTCAGCAAATATTGGACTATATTTTTATTTAATGCACCACAAACTTGACAGAACACAGCAAATATTCTGTTTTGGATGCTAGCATGGAATGCTAATGTGATGAGGTCTTAACTGTCTTCACCAGAATGACAATCCTAGCGCACAAAAATAGGTTTGCTAATGTTCCCATTAAGTGGTAAAATCTTTATTCTTGAATGTTCTTGATATCTTGATCATTATCACTATAGTTATCATCCTTGTTGTGAACAGGACTTTAGGCTAGCAGGAAATATCAACAATCTTTCATGTGACTCTCAGCTTGTCAACATCAATCAGACTCAGTGTTTGGCATCAACATCGTTTTTCGAAACACAGTGCTGATATTTTTAGGGTCTAAACTGACCAGAAAGGCCTGTAAACATACTTCAGTGGCAGATTTAAGTAATTACGCCTGTCCTTCTGGAGTATTGTACTGTTGGTTTTATGAGGGCTGCATTTGGTAACATCAAGTCATGTGGCTGTTCTCTGTGGCTTCCCTGACAGCTCGCATGAAATGACAAGACATTTAGAACTCTTGTTAACAAAATCAATGGATCAGCACAGAACATAAAAGCCACATGCAGCTTCTAGCATCAAATGAAAAAAAGCTTAATCTTTACTATGAACTTTGAAAAGCGACCCTCCCTCAGGCTTTTGTGTAGGGTCATTAAATGCTGTATTTTTTCAGCTGGCTTCACTCCATATATAAGATGTTGTGCATGTTGGTCTCATCTGGTATTGTGACATGCAGCAAAGAGAAGTCAAGTGTGTCTTCAAACACAACATGGTTGTAATTAGTAAAAATACTGGTGGGATAGTACTGAGATGTCATACTACTGCCAAACACTGGTTTCAACTGCTCTAGTATTTTTCCTGTGGCCTTTCCAATCTCTGCTGAATGGCAACCACTAGAGAGTATTTAGAAGCTTCAGTTATACTCTCCTTTCATAGGGTGGGTCTCAACATGTGCTGCTCAAATTGGCTGTTTCAAAAAACTTGTGAACTGCATCGCTGATATGTCACACTTCACAACTTGATGTTTTATTAACAAAGTTCTGTTAGACCTCAGCTCAGCTTTTGACACAGTAAATCACAAGATACTTCGGTAACACTTTAGAATAATGGTCTGTCATTAATAAGTAACTATGCAGGAAGTAATGCAGGACTAATGAGTAGTAGTACTACATTAACACTTCGGCTACTACTATTAATGTATATAGAAACAAGCTTAACTAATCAGTAAGTAATATCAAATTTAATACTAAGATAGTTCCCTATTAGCTAATCAATAATTAGAGAATGAGATTAGCATAATTATTAACTAATAGGTTACTATGACAAATGATAAAGAATGACTAATTAATTACTAATCACAACATGAAAGTGTCTGAGCAATTGTCTTTTTTTTACTCTCAATGTGGTTATAAAATGCATCACTAATTACTCGAGTGTTACCTAGTCACTATGCAGGAACTACTAGTGATCAGGACCATTATTTTAAAGTGAAATTTTCATTTTCATTTTAAAATAATGGTCCAGATCACTTCTAGTTACTGCATAGTGACTAGGTAACACTCGAGTAATTAGTGATGCATTTTATGACGTTCAGAGTAATGACTGATTCGTCTCAGACACACAATAATGTTCTTTACATTTCGTCAGTTAGTTAATAGTTATTAATGATGATGATCTCATTCATTAATTATTGATTAGGTAATAAGGAAATATCTCCTAAATTCGATATTACTTACTGATTAGTTAAGCTTGTTTCTATATTAGTTAACAGTAGTAGCTGAAGTGTTAATGTAGTACTACTCATTAGTCCTGCATTACTTCCTGCATAGTTACTTATTAATAATGGACCATTATTCTAAAGTGTTATCGATACTCCTGTCACGGCTTTTGGGAATTCTGGTACAGCCTTCGGTTTTCCTCTTATTTATCAGGGAGGCAACAATTTATTGTATACCAGAAGCATAAGTCATCCACCAAATCTATCAGTTCTGGTTTACCTCAAGGTTCTGTTTTGGGCCCTCTTCTTTTCACCATTTATATGCTACCAATTGGACAAATTATCAAATGTTATGGGTTTAACTTTCACTGCTATGCTGATGACATTCAGATTTATTTCAGCATACCTCCCACCTCAGTATTTCCACCACCTACATTGACAACCTGTATCAAGCAACTCAAGCATTGGCTCGAGGGAATTTCCTTAAATGTAACCGAGGTAATATTGATCGGCTCTAAATCCGTTGTTTATAAATTCTCCGGTCAACAGATACATTTGGATGGTGACTTGATAATGCCCTCTACGACTGTTCACAATCTTGGTGTTCTCATTGATTCCACTATTTCATTTAATGACCACATTAGTAAAGTGGTAAAGACAGCTTTTTTTCACCTACGTAATATATCTCACATTCGATCCTCTCTTAGTCAGCAGGATGCTGAAACCATAATACATGCCTTTGTCACATCTCAACTGGATTATTGTAACTCACTACTTTATGGTCTTTCAGCTAAAAATATCAAAAGATTACAATACGTTCAAAACTCTGCTGCTCGCCTGATCACGCATACAAGAAAGAATGAACACATTACTCCAATCATATATCATCTTCATTGGCTTCCAGTCTCCCTGCATATAAACTTCAAGGTACTAATTCTTACTTACAAAGCTCTCCATTGCCTTGGCCCTACATACTTATCTAACTTACTTCGGCCTTATGTTTCAGTTCGTTCGTTGCGCTCTTCTAGTGCAGGACTGTTAGTCACCCCCAAGTTTAGTCTGGTGACTATGGGAGCTAGGGCTTTTAGTGTTGTGGCTCCAAGGATGTGGAATTCCATTCCTCAAGACATCCGTCAAGCATCCACCCTTCTCTCCTTCAAAAATCTCTTAAAAACACATTCTTTTTCTGAATATTATTCCTCTGCTCATAGTCTCATAGTCTTTTTTTTCCTGTACATCTTTACCATACCCTTGTAAGTGACTGTGTTTTGTGCTTTTTTCCTTAACCTATCTCTGTGAAGCAACCTTGGGTGTTGAAAGGTGCTATATAAATAAAAAAATTTATTATTATTATTATTATGAAGTTTGGGAGGAGCAAATGATCCATCCAATCATCCTGTCATTCCAACCAGCAGTCAGCAATCAGTAATCAAAATGTCTACCCAATCAGCAGAAGTGGAGGACATTATAAATACGCAATCGACTCACATATGTTCCTTGACAGTTTTTCAGCATTTGGTCCCACCCATCTGTTACTATGTCCGAGACTGATCTTTATCCGTCTGACAACAATTCCCTCGTTGCCCAGGATCCCGAGGTTAGGAGCACCTGTGCTCAACATCCACATCCGAACCTCCAGCAACACCGCATGGTCGTCAGCTAAGTCGCGGAGCTCAGAGTTCTCTCCTCTGACAGCGCGCCAAATATGCATACCATTTACTTATCGGACTTATTTGTAAGTGTGAACTTGTGAAATTATGTTTTATTAAAAAGGTTTGGGAGGAGCACTTTCAAATGATCTATCCAATCATCACATCATTCCAACCAGCAATCAGTCAGCAATCAGTAATCAACATGTCTACCCAATCAGCATAAGTGGAGGACATCATAAATATGCAGACAACTCACCTATGTTCCTTGACAGTTTTTCAGCATCCCTCCACAACCCCGTCTCCTCACCCTTCACAACATTACATTGCACATTACAACCTGATTTTGTCACACTTCACAAGATGCTTATGTCACACTTCACAACACGCTTGTGTTACATTTCACAACATGCTGTCACACTTTACAACATGCTTATGTCACACTTCACAACGCACCTATGACACAACTCGCAACACTCCTATGTCACACTTCACAACATGCTTATGTCACAAGACGCTTATTTCACACTTCACAATGCACTTATGTGGTACTTCACAATATGCTTATTTCACATTACACAACACGCTTTCCACACAGCAGGAGACTCTTAGGCGGATCCGCATTAAAGTCGCCAAACCCGCGTGACTGTCACATTCGTTTTGGAGCCGCACAGAAGATCAGTTCCGCCTCCGGGCGGCGCCGTAAATTCTACTGTCAATCAGCGGATTCTGAGCGGACCCATGTAGGATCCGCGGACGCGTACGCGCCTTTACTGTAACGGGTGTATCAATTTGCGGGTCCCAAACGGACCCGCCGCGGAGGTAAGGTTTTAAGCGCGGAGCGACGGAAGGTCCGCGATCCGCCTTCATTGCGGATCCGTCACTGCGTGCAAGTGGACGCCGATACGAGTTCGTTCGCGTTCGTTCACCCTTATGTCACACTGCACAATATGCTTATGTCACACTTTTCAACATGCTTATAACACACTTCACAACATGCTTATGTTGCAATGCGCTTAAGGTGCATTTAAGAACATACTTATTTCACACAATGTGCTTTTATCGCAGTTCACAACGTGCTTATGTCAGACTTTATAATGCGCTTATGGCACACTTCACGATGCGCTTATGGCACTCTTTATGATGTTTTATTAACAAAGTTCGGGAGGAACAAGTGCAGATAATTAACCTAATCAGCTCAGGTGGAGAGCATTCAGTTAATCAATGCAAACCAATGACAAGAGGTATAAATACAGCAGACTTACCTCTGTTCATCTGACAGTTCATCAGCATCCCTCCTCCACCCCATTTCTATCTACTTTTACCACAACTGGGGGGAGAACTCTTGGTTCGGGCCAAAATTTCCGAGCTCGGAGCCCTCCCCCCGGACAGCACGCCAAATACGCATAACTCTTACCCCCCGGTTTCACAGACAAAGCTTAGGCTAGTCCTTGACTAAAATGCATGTTTAAGCTGTTTTAACTTAAAAGTAACTTGTACTGACAGATCTTAAAATATGTCAGTGCCGTTGTCTCAAGATGCACAGCAGTGATGTTTTTTTCTTATGTGAACACTTATAAAAGATACTTAAATTGCCTAATTGAACTAAGACCTAATCCTGGCTTAGGTTAAGCCCTGTCTGTGAAACCGGGCCATTTAGTATTTAATTATATGTAAATGTGAACTTGTGAAACAATGCACTTATGTGGCACTGCACAATGTGCACAAGTTGTCTCTCACGTGCATGTGACAACAATTTTAAATAGTAGTATTTTTCTTACAAACCTATCGTTTCTCTTCAGAAGACATTGATTCATCAACTGGGGTGATATGGATTTCTCTCATTACAGCTGAATGTGCTTTTTGGAGTGTCAAAGTTTCACTTATTCTCTAATATAGACTCACAGAGGTGGATTGTTTTTCTAAAAAATCTTTCTTTGTGTTCATCGGATGAAAGTCATATACATCTGGCATAGCATGAGGGTGAGTAAATGATGAGACAATTTTCATTTTTGGGTGGACTATCCCAATTAAAATGCTGCCAATGTAGGCAGTTCACTAGGTTTTGAAACATAGCCATTGTGCATACACTATGAAAAAATGTGAAAATATGCTGTCAGCGACACTTCAACAGTGATGTGTTGAATTCCATGGGGCACATGTGAGAGTGTGTTTTGTATACCAGACTCACACATGTACCAGTGTGTACGAACATATGCCTTAAACACCGGAGACTCATACATCACTGTCAAAGCATACACACTGCATTATACACTAGTTGCCTTGGGCGGGGCAATGTGCAACAAATCTGTTTCAAATCAAAATGAGACAAAAAAGAGAATTTAAATAATGATACTGAACCACAAAATATTAAATCACGGAATAGTTTTATAATAACCCATTCCCTGAGGCTAGTAATAAAAATGAATGTAAACAAAACCAAACATCTCATTTATATCCACTTCTCTGTGTTCTTTAGCATTGATTCAGGACTTTGAGTAAAATGAGCACCATACAGGAGTGTAAGATTCTGGTGAAGGGAACCTGACCTCACAGGCTCCACCTGCCTGTATACGTATACGTAGACAAGCATGCAAGCATCTCAACTGGCTTGTTATTGTTCCCACATGCAATACTCTTTAGCAACATCATAAGTAGGGTTGGATAAATGCCTGTCCAGCAGATGGGTTGAGTTAGGATCAAAGTTAGGATCCATACCACTGTCTCTCTCCTGCTCCAAATGGACCAAACATATGGGCATGAACCCATGAAGCAATGCCTCTACAGTTCAACCTGAGCTAACCAACTATGGCAGTCCATGTTGGTCTGACTCAGACCACATGATTCTCTTTATAAAATGGATACTTCTGACTCTAAATTCTGAGTTCTGTTGTAAAGCAGTGATATACACAGGCTTATACTGCACATTTTATCCCCCATATTTTTAACATAAAAGTGTAAAAGCTGGAATTTGTTACCATATTATTTTAATTAAAGTAATCAGGATCATACACACACTAGATTGTAGTTACACAAATAGTTTTACAGTTTAGTGCACTGCTAGTCATTGTTATTTAGCCTTCCTATAGCAGCTAATGAAGTCTTGCACATTCACAGGAAATAGCATGCTTCTATGATAACATTTTTATTAATTTATGTTTATTTCTTTATTCATTTGGTATTTCCTCATGGGACAGGAAGTTTAGGTGGGACTTATCAAAGGATCTTTATTTTGAAATTTAGTTGTGTCAAAGCCATGAATCATGATTTGCTACCTGCAGAAGGAGGGACATTCTCATTCTATTGCATTTGACTGGACAAAAAATTGTGTAGTAATCAATATTTTTTCTCAAATACAAAGAATGTAAAATTTACATTTGTTTAAGGTTAATTTCATCATCTTTTAGAAGTACCTATACAACACATGGCTTCAAAGATAAAAAAAAAAAAAAAAAAAAAAAAGCAGAAAGCAACCATGAAGCAATACGACAGAAAACACCTTAACAAACTCAAAGCTCTGCCATAGCGACCCCCCACAAAACATTCTAGTGTTGTGGCACCAAGTTTAGCAAGCACCACTTTTATTTTCTTCAGAAAATGTAAAAATCTTGCTGAGCTATGACATTACTAATCCAGGGTAAATGGTTTAGTATATCATGTAGCCTTTTTCTGTCCTTTTATTGCATTTTATATTCTACTAATAGCTGTCACAGCTGGTTTTTGGTTCTCTTATTTTGATATTAATTTGGTTCAGTTGGTTCCTGTTTCCTGTGTTTAGTTCCTGTTGCCTTGAGTCTTTTCATTTGTCATAGTTTCTGATTATGTTCTTCGCCTGATTCTAGTTTAGTTAATCATAGCCCATGTTTTCTTTGTTTCATTGTTGTTTATTGTTATAGTTGTATTCTGGTTTTCCCCTTTGGTATTCATTATCTTCTTGTATTATATTCTTGTCTTTGTTTAATAAATTGCTGTCTAAAGATCCAAGCCTCAACTCTCTCCCTGTCTGTACGCAGCAATAGTGTGTTTATGAAACTTCACATGCAGATATGAAGCAGATTAGGAGATTAAAGCCACATTAGATTATGACCTCATTTCACAGAGAACAGAGAAATTGCTTTCAGTGTCAAATCGACTGGAGTTTTTCTCATTGGTCATCTGCCGCCTGTTTGTTCAAGTTCATATTATTTTCAGAATAATGTCTCAAATTCTCATCTGAGAAACATTTTATTTTGCATTACTAAGCAACATATTCACTTTGCTTTTTAGCTCTTCTTTTCTGAAGAACAAACACAACCTGTTAAGCATAATAGCCAACTGTACCACAAAGACCGCATGATAGCTGGGGATTATGGGATAAGATTACCTACTCTGGCACTGGCAACATCAGAAACAGTCTGCTCTGTCAGTGATGTTTTACATAAACCCAATTATGGTGTAAACTAATTAAATAAGATGGATTATTGATTATATCCATAAACAAATGGCCATTTCTAAACACATTTGGTTCTCCTGGAGCGCACATTGTCTTGATTACTGTATTTTACAGTATTTGACATGATTTTGCTAACCCATCTCATCCTTACCCCTCCTTACGCTCTTTCACGCCACATTGCACAGGAATATTTCTGACAGATGTTCTGAATTCGAGCATGGCAGAGGCGATGTGCAACAATGCTGTTCCCCACTGTCTCCACAACACAACCACTGCGGCTACATCTGCCTACCTCTCTCTCTCTCTACCCCTCCATGTCAGTTCTTGTTTAAATTCCTCTAATGACAGTCCATGATGCTAAAGTGAATCTGGAACATTTCTTATTGGAAAGTGTCCAGGTCAGAAGTAATTACTTGGACAGGATCTTGTTACAGAATTCAGGCCCGTATACCATGCACAAGCCTTATGGGCTGTCTGCCATGTGCACAACAGTCAATATGTTTGATTATTGCAATGTATTCAACCTCTGTATGACCAGTACGGGGCAAAAGTAAAGATATAAATCTTGCAAACCTGTATGGGTAAGATTTTATCTCAAAATTATAAGAAAGAAAATATATAGGCAATGAAGCCTATTTCTAGGGATATTTCAATCCAAAATGAAAATTCTGTCATCATTTACTCACCCTCATGTCATTCCAAACCTGCATGACTTTCTTTTGTGTGCTGTATGTGGGGATGTTGGGTATGCACATATATAACTCAATGCCAATGTTAGTCTACTGTAAATATCAGTCTACAAATATGACTTTTGTTTAAATTTGATTAAATTAGTTTTGTTTTGTTTCATATCTGAATGCCTCATGTTTGCTCACTAAACCTGCATCAAGCACCATAAACATCAGATTCATATGCTGTGGCTTCTCTCCTCATACTGAGCTCACACTCTGTTTCCATGGTTGCACATGGTCTCGGTCTTTGCTGGCCCTCTGATCTTTAATGGCCTGTTTCTAAGCAGAGCTGCTGGTCTCAACTAGCCGCAGTGAGTATTGGATGATATGCTTGCAGTAGCTGAGAGGGACATCTTCACCGTCTCAAGTTGTCTCGTTCTTTGAAGTGTTTGGCAGTTAACGAAGTGACCGCATCCCACTGTCTGCCCTTGTCTGGGTCAGAGAACCTGCTTCATCTCACAGCAATTATATTTTTCTTTCTCTCAATCTTTATCCTATTTTGTCATCATCTGTTTTTTGTCCTTGTCATTTTCATGATATTTTGCCAGATCTTTAGTAAGTAATAATGTATTACTTAGCTTTTTATCACCTCAGGGAACTCAGGAGTTAAAGGTCCTCATCATCAGCAAATCGTTTTGATAATCATTGTTTTACATTGTACACTCTCAGAAAAATGGCACAAATGCTGTCACTGTGGCAGTACCATTTCAAAAGTCACTAATACACTGCCTGGCTAAAAAAAAAAAGGTCGCTGTTTGGATTTTAATAGGTAAATACTTATGAACCTATGAATGGATCGTTATTACAGTGATTATTATGTTTCTAGCATGTAACATGTTTGGCAACGGTTCTTTCAACCCTTAAAGATGGAGTGTGTAGCTTTTCATTTCTTAAACAACCATGTTGGAATATATATCATGGCCATATTCCAGGATAACAATGCCAATATTTATCAGAGTTAAAACTGTGAAATCTTAGTGTAAGTCTTTGAGATGTGCTGGAGGAGACTTTACAGAGTGCTCACCTCTCGCATTGTCATTACACCAAAAATTGATGCACCTCCTGATGGATACTAATACTATATACCATTTAGGAACCCCTAAAGTGTACTAATGTACACTTCATTACATATCTAAAAAAGTTTATGTGACTACAGTGGTTCAACCTTAATGTTATGAAGCAACGAGAATACTTTTAGGGCACCAAAAAACAAAAACAAAAAACAAACAAACAAACAAACAAAAAACAACTAGTTATGGGCCAAAGTCACATGATTTCAGTAAACGAGGCTTCATTACGTCATAAGTGTTTCGAAACATCATAAGTGTTTATATATATATATATATATATATATATATATATATATATATATATATATATATAATTACTAAGTAAGTAAGACAAGTAGTAGTATGTCTATATATATTTAGTAGCCTATATTATATATATATATATATATATAGTGTTTATTTGGATGTTTACATTTGATTCTGAATGAGTTTGATAGTGCTCCGTGGCTAAAGCTAACATTACACACTGTTGGAGAAATTTATAAAGAATGAAGTTGTGTTTATGAATTATACAGACTGCAAGTGTTTAAAAATGAAAATAGTGACGGCTCTTGTCTCCGTAAATACAGTAAGAAACGATGGTAACTTTAACCACATTTAACAGTACATTAGCAACATGCTAACGAAACATTTAGAAAGACAATTCACAAATATCACTAAAAATATCATGATATCATGGATCATGTCAGTTATTATTGCTCCATCTGCCATTTTTTGCTATTGTTCTTGCTTGCTTACCTAGTCTGATGATTCAGCTGTGCACAGATCCAGACGTTAATACTGGCTGCCCTTGTGTAATGCCTTGAACATGGGCTGGCAAATGTAAATATTGGGGGCGTACATATTAATGATCCCGACTGTTACGTAACAGTCAGTGTTATGTTGAGATTCACCTGTTCTTCGGAGGTCTTTTAAATAAATGAGATTTATATAAGAAGGAGGAAACAATGGAGTTTGAGACTCACTGTATGTCATTTCCATGTACTGAACTCTTGTTATTCAACTATGCCAAGATAAATTCAATTTTCAATTCAATGGCACCTTTAAGATATATATATATATATATATATATATATATATATATATATATATATATATAAGAAGTAGCCTATATTATATATATATATATATATATATATATATATATATATATATATATATATATATATATATATATATATATATATATATATATATATATATATATATATATCTTAAAGGTGCCATTGAATTGAAAATTGAATTTATCTTGGCATAGTTGAATAACAAGAGTTCAGTACATGGAAATGACATACAGTGAGTCTCAAACTCCATTGTTTCCTCCTTCTTATATAAATCTCATTTATTTAAAAGACCTCCGAAGAACAGGTGAATCTCAACATAACACTGACTGTTACGTAACAGTCGGGATCATTAATATGTACGCCCCCAATATTTACATTTGCCAGCCCATGTTCAAGGCATTACACAAGGGCAGCCAGTATTAACGTCTGGATCTGTGCACAGCTGAATCATCAGACTAGGTAAGCAAGCAAGAACAATAGCAAAAAATGGCAGATGGAGCAATAATAACTGACATGATCCATGATATCATGATATTTTTAGTGATATTTGTGAATTGTCTTTCTAAATGTTTCGTTAGCATGTTGCTAATGTACTGTTAAATGTGGTTAAAGTTACCATCGTTTCTTACTGTATTTACGGAGACAAGAGCCGTCACTATTTTCATTTTTAAACACTTGCAGTCTGTATAATTCATAAACACAACTTCATTCTTTATAAATTTCTCCAACAGTGTGTAATGTTAGCTTTAGCCACGGAGCACTATCAAACTCATTCAGAATCAAATGTAAACATCCAAATAAACACTGTACTTACGCGATTAGACATGTTGCATGATGAACACTTTGTAAAGATCCATTTTGGGGGTTATATTAGCTGTGTGAACTTTGTCTATGCAATGATAGAGTCGAGAGCTCTTTGGAAGGAACGCAAGTAATTAAAGGGGCCGCAGCCTGAATCGGCGCATTTCTAATTATGCCCCAAAATAGGCAGTTGAACAAATTAATTTAAAAAAATCTATGGGGTATTTTGAGCTGAAACTTCACAGACACATTCAGGGGACACCTTAGACTTATATTACATCTTGTAAAAAAAACGTTCGATGGCACCTTTAAGTAGCCTCTTCCTGGTCTACTGATATTTGTTATGACATCCACTTCAAACATTACAATGCCCATGATAACTTTCGTTAATTCTGAAAAAAGTAAATCCACTTCACCAGCTAATTACTTTTTGACAGAGATGCCATAGAAATATACAGAGCTACCGCAAAACTGGAAGTTCATGACAAAATTCTGCTTGATTCTCTGGCACATAAAGACTATAGTGCGAGCAGTGTTTTCACACTAAAAATTCCAAACAGAAAGGTGCTCTTTAAATGTCCAAATGATTCACTTAATAATAAATAAATAAATAATAACCGATAAAATGTAAACACTAGTCGGTAAAGGACATAGTACATAGTATGAGTGCATAGTCTTTTGGGACACAACCCAAGCCTTTATACTGCCTCATTCTTATTATCATATTCACTCCTCAACTTCAACTTATGTCAGAGGTGTGAAATACCAAGGAAAATATAATTTGGAAACAGAACATTTTATTGTTTCCAACCAAGCTGACATTTTGTTAAATTATGAAAAAAGTATGAAAAAAATATTATTCAGTTATGTGTATTTAGGACACAGCAAAGCTGTAAATTTTTCTAATCTATATTATTTTATTCCTAGAATGTTTAAAATGTAATTTCACCATCGCCATATATCCAAAATGAATGGATCATGAAAGTTTATATTAAAAAAATATGTGCACTTTGTAAAAATGAAATAAACCTCATTAAATAATGAGTGTGAAAAGAGAGTTTATTTTAAGTCCACATGGCTAAAAGTGCCCATTTTTGAAGAAACACCCATTATTCTCTCCTCACCCTTTCAGCTGTGTCGTTCTCTCCCTCCAGGCTCCAGTGTCTCAGTGTTTTGAGTTGGGCAGGGCAGCGGGCCGCGGGCCGCGACTCATGTCTGTTCTTCCTCCAGCTGTCAGAGGGGCAACAGTGCCGGACTGTCCTGGGGCTCGGTGCAAATAAACAAACTAATGAAGGAGTGCGAGAGCATGGAAATGTACCCTATTCACAGTACTGCACAGTTCTTCTCTCTCTTTCCGTTATTGAACACCTAGTATAAATGACATTAATTACACATTTAGTACCATGGTTCTAATTTTTCATGTTACATAAATTGTCAGTTGATTTAGTGTTTTAGTGCGAGTTCTGGAGTGAAGGGCACAATCAGGTGTGCAGTGTTTGAGAGTAATGCTGCCTTCTGGCAAGTGTTTACCTTGTGCGCTTATTTGAAATAAATGTGCACTTGTAGTGTACTTCAAATCTTAAAAGTATATTTTAAAAAACAGTACTTACAGATAATATAATATTACTGAAATAAAAGGCCCCTTAAGTGTCATTAAAGAGAATAGGCCTACATTTTCATAGACCGTTGTTTTAAGGTCACCGTGACTTTGCCAAGGGGAGTTTTCTGGTAAATAAAACAGTGTGGTGACGTTATCTGCAAAATATGATAATGACCTAACATTTAGGTTTTAAAGGGGTGGTTCATTGCGATTTCACTTTTTTAACTTTAGTTAGTGTGTAATGTTGCTGCTTGAGCATAAACGGTATCTGCAAAGTTACAGCGCTGAAGGTTCAGTGCAAACGGAGATATTGTCTTTTAAAGTTATGACAATTTAATGCCTACAATTACGACCGGTTTGGACTACAACAAGCTTCTTCCCGGGTTGGTGACATCATAAACCCTGCAATTAACATAGACACTGCCCACGGGAGCCACCAACAAAGTGGGCGAGGCCATGCCGCGTGGCATTATGGAAGCGGAAGACTTGTCTACACCGGACACGAGCGACACAACGTGTCAAAAGATAATAGAAGCCATTATAATCTGTGATATTTTCTACACTGGATGCGGCGCTGAAGACAGCTTCCAGAATCTACACGAGTTCAATGCTGGATTTGCACAAAGGCTATTACTGAAAGATGGAGCAGTTTCCACTTTAAAAGCAGAAGCTGCTGTTTATTGGCCCCAAACTGTAAGTATGTTTTATTGTTTGTATATGTCTTTTAAATGTATAGTTCTGTTGCATTTTTTTGGTTGCATCAAGGACATAAAGACCAACGCGGTTTGGCTTTGCTAGCCATTTAGCTAAATTCTATTGCATAATTCTCCAACAAACACCAACAAACTCTTATGTTCATAGACAAGCAGTTGTTCATGCTATAAATTAAATGATAGCTTTACAAAAATGCTACTACTCAGTCATGTATTCGGCTACAGTAAAGCTTTAATCAGGATAAAACTGTATATTGAAAGCTAACATAAACAGCAGTAACATTTACAAGTGACAGCATATCTAAACACTTTGACATAAATACAAACAGAAATACTTACCATTCAGAAACATCCTTTAAAGATTGTGCTTGCAGAGGTTCTGCTTGACCCTCTTCATCATTACTGCTATCTGGGTCTGATTCTGGCTCGATTTGATATGGCAATATAGACGCCATTATTTTCCGTGACGCTTCAGCGAATCACAATACACTGGGCCAGCTAACCAATCTGAGCACATTGCATATTTTGGAGGGAGTGGTATCTCAGAATCAGGAAGTGAAACCGGCCATTCAAATGACAATGGAGACAGCTGTGTAGAATAAAAGGTAAAATGTATGAAAAATACTGCGTTTTTTTTTTTTTTAAATGAAGCATTAAGACATGTTAAACTGCGCCCCATAAACACAATCAATCCTAGAAAAAGAAAAGAAAAAACAGTGAACCACCCCTTTAATATCTAAAAGTAGTTATGCTACTAACACACACACACGCACACCCACCCACCCACAGGTTAAAATGTCAACTAATTTCTTCTGAAATGTGATGTGTATTGTTGGGAAATCTATTTCAGGGAAGAGAATCGGCTGATTTAGACAGTTTGTTTACATTAAGTGGTCATTCAAAAAATGATTCATTTCCCTGCGCTACATTTTACATCTTTTTTTTGTCTCCAAAGATTTAATTAAATGCTGCTGTTCATCAATATGTTTTCAACAAGTTGCAGAAATTTGAGTTTTCAAATTTATGTTGTTTTCAGTATAAATGTATGTATAGTTTAACTGTGTAACCATAAACGTCCCTTATTCATTTTGAGTCAAATGCTCCCGTGACTGCATGAAAGAAATTACATCAGCTCATATATTTAAAAACATACTGTCCTCTTAAAGAGCTTTAATGTAATTACCGGTAGCAACTTTTTCTTAACAGTGTAGCTTCTTTTTCAAAAGGTTAGCTTGACTGTAGTTCAACTACTTTGATTAGCTTGGTTTGGGAAGCTGCAGTTTCAGTGACCTCCTCTGCAGGTGTGTTAACTCTCTCGGTCTCTGAGCTCCATACGCTGACCGGACACTACACAGACCCTTCGTGCTGAAAGAAAAAAAACTCATGCACCTACTCTCTTTGCCCCTTGCTCTCTTTGTAACCAGAGCAAAGCCTGATGGGACGTCAGTGCTGTTTACCCTTACAATAAACAGAGCCCTGCACTATGGAGCAAAACCCCTATGAGACCACTGTCCTGCCCCAGGTGTGTGTGATAATATCTCTCGTCTGTCAAAAAGGGCTGAGAGCCAGATAACTAAATGACTCTTACAAATGTGAGGAAGACCAGACACTGATGCTCCATCATGTGACCGCAATGCTCTTCATAAATATTCTGTTTCCTCTCTTATTTGCATGCATACCTACTTTTTTTTTTTTAGGGGAACCATATGTTTGGAACCCAAAACTGTTCTAAATGCAAGTTCAGAAAACACAACAGTCATGCACGGTTGCAGCAATGATGAAAAGGAATGGATCTATATGCAGCAGTAAGGATTTATTTACAAAAGAACTCAGAACAAAACACTCTAGACTAGAAACGTGAACAGAACAACCAGTAACGCACAACGAGAACTGACAAAGAACAGAAAGAAACACAAGGCTTAAATGGACCAAACCAATCAATCAACGAAAACAATCCACAGGTGCGCAAATTAATCAAACCATGGAAAAACAAAGAAACGAACTGAAACACAGGAATCCTGAACTAAACACATGCAAAACCCACCCAAACAGACACAATACCCAGAGAGTCCCCAGAATTTAGCGCATATACATCCACCTTAACTGAAGGGACAGGGCTCCATTCCATCCCCTCGTACTTCACCAGTACTTCCTCTATGATGGACTGTGTAGTCGGCTCACACACCTGCTCAGACGTGGTTGGTTTGGGCTCTGGCAGATCTGTGGCTCAGGCTTAGGCTCTGGCTCTCATATCACGCAGGGTCAGGCTCATGGTCAGCGGTGGGCTCAGGCTTTGCGTCCATCGGGACGATGGCTGAGGATAGCAGGCTGAACTTCTCCTCTATCTTGCTGATGGTATGGGGGAACCATTATGTAGCAGCACACAATCTACAGTACATACCCCATGAACGTCTCTTGAGGTCCTTCTCCGGGCTTTGAGATCTGCCCGGAAAAACACACACAGGCTATCGTCGTTATAGTGAACGAGGTGGTATAAATACAGGAACAACTACGTGTGTCTCGTGAGGGACTGTTCCCCTTGTGAGAGGAGAATTTTCACTGCTGCTAGATCCATTTTTTAAAGGGTCAGTTCTACTATCACGCACGGTTTTAGCAATGATGAAAAAGGAATGCATCTATATGCAGCAGTAAGGATTTTATTTACAAAAGGACACAGAACAAAACACTCTAGACTAGAAATGTGAAGGGAACAAACAGTAACACACAACGAGAACTGACAAAGAACAGAAAGAAACACAAGGCTTAAATGGACCAAACAAACCAATCAATCAAAACAAAACAAACCACAGGTGTGCAAATTAATCAAACAATGGAAAAACAAAGAAATAAACTGAAACACTGAACATGTGCAAAACCCACCCAAACAGACACAAAACCCAGATTGTCCCTTACTATAATATAATATAATATAATATAATATAATATAATAAATATAATATAATATAATATAATATAATATAATATAATATAATATAATATAATATAATATAATATAATATAATATAATATAATATAATATAATATAATATAATATAATATAATATAATATAGGGTGACCATATGTGCCATTTTCCCAGGACACGTCCTGTCCAGGATTTCTAAGTTGCATAAAATGTAGTTTTGGTTTTGTTTTCATATTTGCCTAATGATTAAAAAATTATTTTACTCATAGCGTGCATTATACATAATCGACCAATCGTGGCTTGCGAAAAGGCTGGATCTACAGAGAATGGTCAAAGCATTGCAAATACGACAACATTTTAATGCATTGCATGAAGATAAGATGTCAGTAAGAACAGTGCACAAACTTGCACAGACCTCCGTTTAGAAATCGCGTTCAGGGGGCACATCGATAGGACCACTTTCACGATTAAAGAGTCAAGGGCTCAAGCCATTTTAGGCAATTTAGAAATCCTGGACAGGGCGCGTCCTGGGAAAATGCCACATATGGACACCCTAATATAATATAATAGTCAAATTAAAAAAATAAATTTAATTTACATAGTGCTTTTCACAATACAATAATTTATTTTCATGATATAATTGTCAAAATCACGCCAGGCTCTCCTTCACTAATTTGGTCATCTGGATTTTACCAAGTAGGACATGTTCCTGGATTAACATATTTTGTTGATCCTGAAAGTCTTAGTCCTAACACTATCTCTACCCCCAAACCTAACCCTACCCGTAACTTATCCCTAAATCAGAGGGAAATGATAGTTGATTAACACTGATGTAGAAGCACCTAACCATGGTTGTAAGCCTAAATTTGACATAAACCTTAAACTTGTCCCTCAATTCTGATTGGTTGATTGGAATGTTGTTCCAGGATCAACAAAGATTTTGATCCAGGAACATGTTGCAGTTGTTGAAATCACATTCACCATCCATTGTAATATATGTCAAATATAGTACACAATGTTCTGGTTCTGGTTTATATTCTTGCAAGCAGTAGTGTGGGCTTTTCCTGTTTGCCAATTAACTGCGTGTATTGCTCAGTCCATCTGTCAGGATACAGCTCACGTAGCTATAAGGCCTGGAGGAAGGAAGTCTGCTCTGCCAATGGACTGGAACCTGCAATCCAGTTGTGCACGGCTGGACAGGGGCGTGAACCCACTGACCTGTGGTTTGACTGCCTGTAAAAGCTGCTGAGAGATGTGGATAGGATCCGTTATACAGCTGATGGAATCCGTATGCTTTCACACTGATCTTACCAATGCAAAGTTTCAGCCCACTTCAGCATGCCAAATCCTGTTTCCCTCTATGTACTTTTTGGTTGTGGTTGGCAGTCAGACTCTTCATGAATGTGTTCGCTAATGCAGGCATCACCATTACTATAGCTCATTCTTTAGTCTTAGGATTATGAACTCCTAAACCTGAATGATACCTTAAATTGCTTTTTCACCCGGTGGACAATAAAGGCCCCGATATACTTAAAGCAAAGTTCTTTTTCGTTCTTCGTTTGGGGGTAAAACGTTCGAAATACATAAGCATTGATATACTGTAATCGTACATCTGACGCCATCCACACTGCTGAGAGCGACGGTTAGATGAATATGTAAATATGTGCAGCGTGCTTTGCTCTCAGTAACAAACTAAACACACATCAAAATTGAGAAACTAGCAAGCATTTTAATGAAGCATAAGAAAAGCATCTGATCATAGCAATGTGGATATATTTGTTTGCACAAGCTCTGTAATTCGGCACTCCAGTCACGTCACGTTTATTTATATAACACTTTGTACACTGTTGCTTAACATCAAGAAGCTTTACCGTACTAAACAGGAAAAACTGTGGCAGTGTCTCATTTTATCAGAAGTACAACTTGGTTTTCTACTATAAAGCAGCTCTCTAGTGTTTATGTTTTCATTTGCGGATGTCTCTTCTACGGACACGAGAGGGGAATAAACTGGAAAAGATTTTCCGAGTGAAAGAAGGCGGAGCCTCAGCGCACACCTATCTTACATAATGGCCGCGGACCAATGGTAGTATGAAGGTGTTTTGCAGCTGGAACGAACTTTTCCTGGAAAGTTCACTTTTGCAAGCTGTTTCGAACTTCCAAAACGAACTCTTCGTTTTACCCCTAAACGAAGGATGAAAAAGAAGTTTGTTTGAAGTATACCGGAGCCTTAAAGTTTCGAAGCCGTTTTGAACTTCCAAATAGAACACAAAACGAACTTTGTTTTGGCCTGATTTAGTTCGAAATGACGTCACATCAGTTCCTTCTTCGATTTCGTTTGAAGTATATCAGGCCTTTAAACCTAATTTGTTCTCGTGCATCAAGCAAGCACTTTAGGGGCTTCCGTTTACTGTATTCCATGAGCTTTTTTATATGCACTGAGCACTTAATGTTTAATGTAAATAAAAGTCGAAATGAAATCTGATAATTTCATTTTAAACTGCTTGATTCATAGATTACTTTTATGATGTGTGGTTTTTTTTTTTCAGTTGTGTGAAGTTTTAATGGAGGGACAGAAATCTCTCAGGTATCATTAAAAATATCTTCATTTGTGTTTTGAAGATGAACGGAGGGCTTATGGTTTTGGAACAATGAGAGTTGATAAAAGGATTTTAATTTTCACTTGGGTCAACTATGCATTTATTGTAACAATCTTGTTAGTCTTAGTGTGGGCTCCTTTGACTTGGGCCAGTAAACAGACATCCAGAACCATAGACTGTCCAGAACACACAAGCAACTACATAGCAACCCTGTCAAACAACCAGAGCATTGTCATTTATTTATTCTCTGCCTATACATTGTGATATCATGTGCATGGCAGTGGAGAACTAAATAATGTGGCCATTCATTCATTAAAATGCCTGTGTGTTTGTTCACCATCTGTGATCTTATTCTTTTCTTTTACTGTTTAATTTATGTTCTTCAAGACCACCAGAGCCAGAAACATCCCTCATCCCTCTTTAAAAAGAAACCTTTAATCAAGTGCTGATAGAGGATCAGTGTTTATTTTTCATATCTTAATCATGGTAGTTATATGAACATGATGGAAGCTGATCTAAGACCTTGACACAAAAGTGTAGCAAAGCATGCAATTACATTTTGTAAAATACAGCAGAAAAAAGACTTCACCAAGAATTCCAGCACATATAAATCCTGTTTTATATTAGAGAGAGAGGGAATACTGTCACTCCTGGTTTTGATTTCAACGGGTACCACAGGCCTGTAAAAGTTTTGTATTTGAAGAGAGCAGGGCTTGTAAAATACAAGAGGTCCCACTCTGTCCAAGAGAGACAACACTACAACTTATTAAATCATCATCTCTGAAGCTCCTGATCTTCCCTCAGTCATTTTTTAAATAGACATTTATGATCCAGAAACATTCTTGGTTTTCTTCAGAAGCTTTTCAACATGGCTGTCCGTGTCCAACTCCGTCTGTGCATGAGTATGCACTCTCTTTTAGAATAAATAATCATCTTATATGCTCACTCTTTTACATGTTCAGCTGTTGAGCATGAAGAAGTTCTGCAAAGTTATAAAGCACAAAGTCTCTCCAGCAGGAGCTATTCTCTAAATCAGTGCGCACTGTTTCTGAACTCCCTGAAATGCCTCCATTGTAGTTTTGAGTTTTCTTCTGGGAATGAACATGTCACAATATTCCTCCTTTAAGTAATTCCCGCCAAAAGCATAGACAAAGGACGAGGCCTTAGTTAGTAGTGTGTTATCACCATGTCCAAGAAATGCTGTTTTTTCCACCCTGGATCTAATGCCAAAGCCACTTTAAGGCCAAAAAAAAAAAAAGGAAAAAAAAAAACATAATGATGCAGTACACAGGAAAGGAAACCAGAGGCATTTTTTAATGGATGTCAATGGAGAAGAGGCTTCACTAGGTTGAATAAACTGCTCTTATAGGAAAACACTAGTCTGGGTAAACCCAGCCTGATCTGCTGCCGATTTGATTTCGCTCGGCAACTCAGTCTGGAAACCCGTGCATTCATTTCTGCTGCGCTGTTACACTTTTGCGGGAACCAATCACAGACTGGCTTATCCACATTGCTCGATATTGGCGGGTATAACACGATGACGATAGAGAAACGCCGACGGCAAGCAGCTTTCAAAAGGTGTGTTCGACATCGGCTGCGGCTGGATGTAACCGATCGGCGAGAGTAGCCGCGTGCAGGCGGGGAGGAGCTGAAAACGGAGACGTGAAGTCGGACACGCTGTGGTTCCCGTAGTTTGCTACATTTACGTCAGTCATGGCTGATCATGTGGCGTTTGCTTGCTTTATCGCAGCTGAAGTGAAATAAATGCAATATTTGACTAATACACTGATGTTTCAGAGACCTTTTCATTCAATACTTTATGTACTGCTTACAACGTCTGTTTTTACAAGAATGAAGTTCAACATAAGCATATGAAGAGTTTGGTTCCAAAACGCGATAAACGCAATTTTCAAAAAAATTGAGTTTCCGCCAAAATCAGTATTGTATCTGGTCGGTATTGAAAAGTCATTTATTAATTTTGCGCAAAATGCGATATCCGTTGTGTTATTCTGTCATGTTTTCTCCCTTTCTTTCCAAAACGCGACAAACGCCAGTCTCACTTCTCTGCAGAACGCGATATATCCGCTCAACCAATCACAGCGCACCATTCCATGCACTGTAAACAGTAATGGCGGCGCTCTGAATACACCCCGCATCCTTTATCTACTTTGTACTTTGTGATCAACAAAAACAGAAAAATTAATAATTTCGATGAACATTGCTGAACCTGTGGTGCTTTCTGCGGTGGGGAAGAAACGCAAGCCATCGAAATCATTTACGTGAGGAGATTAAGAAGGCGAGGCACTCGAGTCGGGAGGAGGAAAAATGCCGGCTGTTGCTTGTTTCACGACAGCATCAAACTTCTATCACGCTCCCTAAACTGAACTGTTTATTTTAACCATGCGGTGACGCCAGATACGCCTTGATCGGTAATGACAAACAGAGACATAATTCATTTATAAGATTAACAAGATGACTCGTTGAATTCATTTTGGGAGCGACGAATGAATGTATTTTTAGTCAAATGCATGTACATACGATTAGTATTGACAAAGTTCAGAGGCTGTCATATATGTGAATTAACTTACTTTCAATATGAAAAATAACTTTTATATTGATGGATTAATTGCATTTTGAAAAAAAAAAAAAAATCAAAACAAAAAAACGTGTCATGCATTTATTGCATTTTGGGGAAAAAATAATAAATTTTTATAATAAACCTTTGAAAATCAAAATCTAGATTTGAATTTTTAATGTTTTTATAACCAAAAGATGCTATGTGAAAGTTTGAAACAGAAAAGAGTGGTTTTCATTTTGCCAATTTCTTGGTAAAGAAAACACCTTTTTACTCAAATTAATCAAAATGGATTTATAGCGTTTTGGAACCAAACTCTTCATATGTTATTTAAATAACAATGTAGTTGGGTCTTTGTTTTTTATCTGTTTTATTTTGATAGACACAATACAACATCGCAACTACATGAAAAGAGCTTTAACTGTTATAAAAACAGATTTTTGAGCATTAGTGGAGCTGAAGGCGTGACAATAAAGACGAAACACACGTGATCGTTGTCATGCGGTGAATCCGGCCAATCGTGAAACAGCTGTGTCGTCATCACAGCTCGTGCAGCTCCTCCATAGACAGTAAAAGAAATTGACACAACGACCCCATTGGAACTCAATTGAGTCAAGTGAAGCCCATTTTTAGCGATTTTTAGCACTTCCTTTTCTGACGTGCAGACTCACACTAAGCTTGATGACGTCAGCAACCTGTCTAACAGATGTAAATCTTCTAGTAGCTGTGCGTGCAAACTGCCATCGTTAATCTTGCAGAGACGGCGAGCTTGAGCGGGGAGTTCTTTGGCGTGAGTGAGCAGGAGTAAGTATTCTGATTAATTATTTTGTATAGTATTTTAAAATGTAACGCCAGTACGCCATATTAAGATAATCTCCCCGATTGCCTGCGAGCTTCTCCTCCTGTCTGTACGGTAATTTCTCTAATGTGCGACAGAGAGTCGAGTGGTTATGACGCAATCATTAGCTTATTTTTACAAAAACTGTTTCTACGGGGCCACAATGTAACATAGAAGGTAATGGAGCCCTTTATACATTGTCGTGTATCTTTGGAAATAAATAATGGACAAATGGAGTCTTTAAACGCCTCAGATGTAAAGTTATTCACTGTCAAAGTGACGCCAAAATGAATGGGAGTCAATGGGGATGCTAACGCAAGTGAAGTTCTGCTACAAGATGGCGGCACCCGGCCGACTTCAACTTCCGGTCGACTTCCTTGGGCACTGAGCTCCTCTTCAGAAGCTGCGCTGGCTAACTCAGGTGGCTGATCTCGAATCGCTCTCGCGGTACTTTAAAGCCATACGTCACAGTCACATGGTGTCGGCGCTGTCTCAAGTCGGACAAAATTTCTTACCGGCATGCACTGCTTCAAGTCAGCCGTCGTTCGGTCTGTACGGCGCTGCATGAGCTCGAACACACCTAAACTCTATCTGATCTACCCGTCTCTCGCACGACCGTCACTCCAAAATAACAATGCACAATCACAGTGACGTCGATTGTGTTAAGCATTTACCTTATCTGAGAGAAATGTAGCAGAGCGTTGATCCGACAGTCTCTTAATAGGAAGATTACAAACAGCGATTGATGACACACGACGATTCTCTGCTGTTATTTGGTGGTTTGCTTCACGATGTGAGTACAGGACTCTTTTACTTTAATGCCCCTTGATGGTAGACAATATTTTTATTATTTGCTCTGTATGTTTCGTCTCCCTGCTTCTTAATGAATCTCGCGCCGCCTGAGCTGGCTGGAATTCTTTTGGTTGTCATGAAAATGACGTAGGGCGGCTATATTCTGCGTTCATTTACACTGAACCAGAACAGTATCAGAGTCGCATTTTAACCTCTCGATGATGCTGAATGACTTCTTTAGTTAGCAAACAAATTGCTAGAGTAGGTGTAAATAAGGTTCACTTTCATGTTTTTTTTTTGCACAACCTGCTCAATTTCGCTCAAAGCCATTGCTGCTTCTGCAAACCGCGGATCAATGCTACAAACCAATACAAACTAACCCTGCGTCTCAATCAGCTCCCTAGTTCCCTAGATCGTGAATCAGTATATCATGAAAGTGAATGTGGCTGATTCCCTGATCAGTGCCCTGACTACTGAACTAGGGAGCTGATTGAGACACACAGTAAACCTGGCTGCGTCCGAAAACTTGGGTAGCTGTCTTGCTGCCTCGCTATCTTATAAGAGAATGACTTGTATGGCAGCGTTTGTGCATGAAGGCACCTCACGAAACTGATTTCGGACACACTTCTGAGGCAGTGAAACAGTTTAATGATCTACAGCAATATAGCGCGAGCTTTGGTGAAAACTAAACAAATATTTAATTTTTACAGTAGTAATGTCTCGATAGAAATTATATCAAAATTGAAATATGTTGATCAAAATCATACATTTATACACAAACTGAGCAGCAAACGCAACCTTCGGACGCCATCTTTATTTTTCTAGCTCAACTGTCACAGAATGGAAAGCACAGGATTGTGGGATATCAAAGGCAGCTAAGGATACATCCATGCTTCCTTCAAAAATCAATCTGAGGAAGGTATCTCATGAGAGAGGGAGTGAAGCTAACATTGGATTCGGACGTGCCTTGATGCCTTCTTACCTTGAAATGTGTCCTCGGAAGGCAGCATTTTCCAGTTTTCGGACGCAGCCCCTGTCTGGAGTTTTCGCATCGCTCTGCAAAGTACGTCACCCGGATCGCTGATCTGATTGGTTGAAGGACTATCCAATTGCGTGACTAATGCTCGTTGATCACGCCTCTTGTGAAATACATAGCAAACTCCCCAGACCAATGTTCAATTTTAAATTGAGCTTGGTCTGGTGATAGCCAGACTAGGAAAACACCATAACATTTAATGAATCGACAGCCTATCAGCTTATCTTTAACATGTTTGCCATTAATAATTCCTTTTGGACTGTTTAGAGTGTACACAGGAAAAAATGCTGTTTTATAAGAGAAGTCACGGACAATTTTCCTATAGGTGGGATTCAGTTTACAGCACATCTCATTCATTTCTGTGGTATCCGCAAACAGTGATTGATTGTTGAACTGAAAGAAATTCAATGACATCAAAACTGTAATGTGATTGGTTATCAAGACACACGTGTTCCAAATTGGACTTTACGCTTTCTCCAATGGTAGAGCCACGGATCTTTGTATCTCCCAATAATAAGGCCATCTCTTCTAACGCGGTTATGGTAAGGAATGTGACATTTCCAAAACATGCTTGAAGCGGCTGATCAATCCAACCAATCAGAGAATCATTGCTTTTTGGAAGGAGGGGCTTCATAGACACAGGAACTAAATTGAACGTTACTGACAAACTGAGAAGAGAGGAGCTGTAACAATGGAGAATATGTGAAAAATAATGTATTTTTTATCACTCAAACATTCTAGTGGAGCCCAAAAACCAAATCAAGACTTTGAAAAGGGCATAATAGGTCCTCTTTAAACTGGTATAGAAGGCCAAACCAAGAGGAGACGGTCACATTTTTTAAAATCAAATTATTATCGCATTCTCTTGTGAAACAACAGTATGAAATTTCCTTCCTGTCAATAAGTGTTTGCGTGAGTGCTGAAATGGGTGCCTTTGGATGGGTGTAATGTGGGTCAGTGACCCCGGGGTGTGCGGAGGGGTGTGGGTGCACTCGAAGACAGCTGCTCCCAGTTTGGGGTGTGATTTATGCAGGCTTGTTGCAGATAGCCGTTCCTGTACTGCTGGAGGAGAAACTGGCCAGGCTGCTGGCTTCAGTGCTATAAATCAATCCTCGCTCGCTTGGCCAAGTCTCCCGTATTCCACTTTAACTTCTGGAGCACCGCAGCTAAACTTTACCCCATTAAAATCTCACCATACTAACATTACCGTCTGTTTTCTCTCATACACTCTTGTCTTAGAAGCAAAAAATAAACTGTATAATACACAATCAATCACGTTGCTCAAGCAGGATTAAGCAAAATATTGAATTTAAGAATTTGCTCTAATCTGTTCATGTGTGAATTTGAACTGATTTGCAATTATAAGAAATATTCAAAGAAACCAAACACAATCAGGAATTTCATTAACATTACACTATTTTTTTTCCAGCGAACACAAATAATTTCTAATTATTCTAAATAATTTCATATATATATTCTCAGTTCATTAGATATTTCTCTACTCTGTTTACTACTGTCAAACCAGTTGACATAGCCATCAATTTTAATTTACATAATATCCTCCACACAGTTATCAGATAAAATATATTTACATTGTAATTTTAATCTATTGAGTACACAATATAATCAAATATTTTAAAACAGTTAGGTCCTCTAACTTGGTTGACTGTTCCAGATCAGATTTTAGTCCATGCATTACTTGGTAACACATAAAGAGCATTCTGGGAAATTATCCATACAATTAAATTTAATCTGTTCAATTCAATTAAATATATATTATTACAAATTAAATACAAATGTTTATGTAGTGTGCATGATAAATGTTTATGGATAATTAAATATATTTGTAAAAAAAAAAAAAAAAATCCTTGAATTTTCTTTTGCAACCTCATTTCAAATCCAGGAACTGAGCTGGAATAGAATTAGCATTTTCAATTCAATTCTTAATGGTGCACATGTGCTTCAGGTGCAATTTAATGTTATAATGCTATCACAGGTTTTCCTTTTTAACATTAGGTCTTGATTAAATTAAATTTGAAGAGAGCTGTGACTGTGCTCGAATGCCATGTGTTACAGTATGTGTGCAAATACCAGCACAAGTCTCCATATAGCCTGTGACTTTGTATGTCTGGCCTGAGCCCAGCCTGTCCTCCACTGTCTGCTAATGGGCCGTGCCAGCTCAGCTCCGCGCTCCAGGTCCAGGGGTGGAGAGACTCTGGCCCGCTGCCTGGCCAACTGCGGTTCAGAGCCCATGTCATCACGCGGGTGTCAGGTTCTCTCACATACCCAGAGTGCTTAACAGGACATAAAGTCAAATGAAATGAAACACGTGTGAGCCTGAGAAGGGAGGACGGCATATTCAAGTCGTGGCCAGTCTGCTCGTGTTTGTTTATTTGTCAATTGCACGGCTTAGTTCACTGCGCATTGAAATGCTTAAGCTCAGGTTGCAGAACTGACAGAACAGACACTTGTGCAAACAAACACATACACAGTACATAAACACAATGTAGCTATAGTCAACTGTTAAAGGATTAGTTCACTTTTAAATGAAAACTAACCCAAGCTTTACTCACCCTCAAGCCATCCTAGGTGTATATGACTTTCTTATTTCTGATGAGCACAATCGGAGTTATATTAATAAATATCCTGATGCATCTAAGCTCTATAATGGCAGTGAACGAAAGCTCAAGAAAGTGCATCCTTCCATCATAAACGTACTCTACACGGCTCCGGCTTAATAAAGACTTTCTGAAGTGAAGCGATGCGTTTGTGTGAGAAAAATGTCCATATTTAACGAGTTATGAAGTAAAATATCTAGCTTCCACCAGACCGCCTTCCGTATTCAACTTAGGAAGAAAGCGTATCTGATGCGTCATCAGTTTCACTTTTTCCGTAAGTTGAATACGGAAGGCATAGGATGTAGAGTAGGCATTTTAAACTGCGAGAGCCATTACACTTTCTTCATAAGTTGAGTACAGAAGGTGGTCTGGTGGAAGCTAGATATTTTACTTGCTTGAATGCATCAGGATATTTATTAATATAACTCTGATTGTGTTCATCGGAAAGAAGAAAGTCATATACAGCTATAATGGCTTGAGGGTGAGTAAAGTTTGGGGTAATTTTTATTATAAAGTGAACTAATCCTTTAAGCTTTATATAATGTAGTTTGTTAATGTTACTGTAAGATATTAAAAATTCATATCTGTTGGTTTTGAATGAAAAAATAAGCTGGTTCTTTTTGATAATTTTTTTAAAAATCAGGAAAATATGTTATAGTTAGGGCTGGGCGATATATTGAATGCTTTTGTCACTTGCATTTCGTCAGTAAAGCCGGTTCCCTGATTACCGCTAAATCGCCATCACCTGCTTTCAAATGGAGCGGCATTTAATAGACAGAGCCGTAGTTCACTGACAAGCTACGCAATATCGCGTTCAATATCGACGGCGATTCATATCGATGGCGCTCCATTTTAAAGCAGGTGATGGCGATTTAGCGGTAATCAGGGAACCGGCTTTACTGACGAAATGCGCGTGACAAAAGCATTCGATATATCGCCCAGCCCTAGTTATAGTTTTTAAATATTTTAAATATGAGGGAAGAGCAAAACATTAAACTTGGTTAAGGTATTGACCAGACACACTTATATGGCAAAAAGGCAAACTGCAGCTACAGGATTTATTTTACTATGCATAAAGCTGACAGTAAAAAGCATACATTTACTACATAATCGGTTATTAATATTTAATTGTTTCTCTCTTGTTATGTCTGCACAATTTGGCATGTTTCATTTCACTATCACAAATAAAACAACTGACACAAGTACATGCTTACAAAATCTTTAACAAAATTTTAATAACATTTACAATTTTTCTCAATCCATTTGACACATTTCTCCAAACTCAGGTAACTGTTCTCAAAAACACTTTGTAATTGTCCTAAACAGATAAGTTTGTAAGTTTTCATTTATTTCATACAAATTACAAATCATGCGAATCATTTTCTCAAAACACTGTGCACAAAATGCTCAAATGTTTTCATAATAGTTCATACAGCCAACCAAAACAATTGCAGATCTTTTAACTGATTTTACGCATATCACAGTCATTTATGTACCATTTGTCCAAACACAACAAACAATACTCTGTAATGTGTCATATTATCAAATACACATGGTATATTTTCAATTGGCCCCAAACTGTTATCTGCTGGGTTAATACACACAACACAATGCTTTAACTATGAATGGAAAGTATACATAGAGCAAGAAAAGAATAAGAGAATGCAAAAGATGGGAAAGAGAAAGAGGTGTACGTAGAGCAGTGGAACAGGTAGAGAGAGATGAGGATGTAAGAAAAGAGGAGAGGGGGAAGAGATGAGTAGAGTGGAGGATGGAGGAGAGATTGAAGCTACAGATGAATTTCAAATGAAATCAGATTTGCCCTAATGGACCATGTAAGATATCGTGGCCTCTCCTTAAGAGGACCTGAGAAACCAATCTAAAGAGTTACTATGTCAATCCACTTATAAGTAGGCCTACTGTACTATGATTGTTGGGGTCCTTCAGTTTTTTAAAATGTCCAAAGATTTCATTCAGGCAGATGATCAAGTTTATTTTCAATGAAACGAGTGTCGACATGGTGGTCCAGAACAACACCACCAGCCACAAAGCAAGTGGAGATGTTGAGACAGGAGCTTGTCAAGCATGCATTCAACATTCACAAATTTTTCCCATTTTTCCCACGATACATGGTCAGCAAGAATATTTTCTGCCATGTTTATGAAATTCTCTTCCAGATGTAAGTGAAAATCATGATAAATAATTCAGTGATTGCTGTGCTGTACAACACCAAACACACGTATATATGCAGTGCTGTGAAAACGTACTTGCCCCAATGTAGCAATTCTGCAAAGAACAGTGGGCAAAAATTGTACCACAGCACTGAGAAAGACTGCTAAAGGTGGCCCAACCGAATTTTAAAGGGTACATAACACACAGTTTCTGCTAATCTCATGTTAATCTTGAGTACATAGGGTAGTATAGCATCCTTCATACCTCTGAAAATTCTTTAGTTTGATCAGATTTATAAAAGATACACACGCTATACCGAGTTTTTCCGAAAACAGCCAAGCGCCTGGAGGCGTGCCGTGTGAGCACAGCTTTTGCGTAGCGATCGACTGCAAGCTATCGATGGTCAGCTAAACAACTGTATTTAAACACACAGTACACCATCGCATTATCCCTGGATAACTTTTGAATCACTATAATGAATATATATGAATATTTATGAATTCACTACGTTTGTGTTGTTTACATTATATGCACCTATTAGGCGCCAAAACAGACATTTGAAGCAGTTTTACTCACCACCTGTGGTTCCAACTCATGACCGGGATCATTACCGCTGTGATCACTCCATCTTTCAGTTTCAAATGATCTGTAAATCCAGCGAAGAACTGGGCCTTGTTTATGAAACCATAAGCACCGATCCTGAGGGCTCGAGCAGCCATGAAAAAACACGAGATATTCTCCATTCATTTTAACCAATAAAAAAGTGATTGCAACTACCAGTTTCTATGTTTATCTTAAAAACGAATATCGAGAGCGCATCAGTGTAATGTGTGAGCCCAAAACTCTCAGCTCCTCTTAACGCTGGGTTCTTTGGGAAGCAAATTTATCAAAAACACACTTATTTGTTAATTTCATAGTCTAAAAACAAAGTGACAAATCTTTCTCGAGCAAATCCTGTGCTGGGCTGGATTTCCGTAAAGCCGAACAAAGTGTGTTGATGGGCGTATTCTTGCTCTTGCTCTCTCACTCTGGTTAATGTGTGCTCGTGCACTCTTCTGGGAGAAGTGCCCGGACAAGGCCAATACTTGAAAAAAACTGTCTGAAGTCTGTGAGAAATCTGAAGAGTATTTTTGGCACAGAAAACTCGTTTTTTTTAAACTTTGTCCATGTTTAGCATGAGAATCCAACTCTTTAACAGTGTAAATAAGTCAGAATGCATGAAATAGCATTAGACCCCCCCTTTAAGTTTACAGTTTTTAATTACATATTTTAAGTACTTGAAATCGCCCACATCATGCCAACCAACTAATGAGAAAATGGACTAATGATGACTAATCATAGCAACAGAGCAGATGTGCCCAAACTTTTTACTATGAAGGACCAAAAAGAACTTGACTGATGGCTGTGGGCTAAAAAAAAAAATTGCATTACATCTAACTATTAAAATGTACATTTTAAAATGTATTTTTAATTCATTTATATTCTCTAACATTCAATGCAAAAATACAACAACAAAGTTAAAACAAAAAAGGAAATTAGCAGCAAATATATGCTTCAACCCCTATATTCAAATATTATTAAAAATGTGTTAAATGTGTTTTGTAGACATATTGCGTGGTTGTGCTTAGAGTCGAGTGTTTGTTTGTGATACGCAATGAAACATGCCATATTGTGCAGACATTATTTTTGGCCTGACTGTCATACAAAGAAATTATGAACTCATGCAAAAACTAGAGAGAACCAATTAAATATTAATACTGATTATGCTATATTCAATGTATGTTTTTTATTTGTCTATGCATTTTTTTTTCATATAATATAATAAAACCTGTAGCTGTAGTTGCCTTTTTTTGCCTAATAATTTTGTCAGATAAATACTTGAACCAAGTTTAGTGATTCTCTCGTATTTAAAAATTTAAAAAATCTAAAATATTATGTTGATGGTTTCATCTAACTTGTAGGACATCACTTTTGACCACTACTGTACATTTTCCAACATTTAATTACATATTAATTATATATAACATTATAATATTGGTATAATTAATATGCAAATTAGGAATGCAGAGCATTTGAAGCTTGTACTGCACACTGTCGATAATGCATCCTCATACATCAGCGCTACTCTTGCAGTGTCACCTGCGGCTGCAGACAGGATGTTATGGTGCTGAGAGAGAGCGGGTGAGAACTGGATGAGAAGAGAGATTGTCCAGACTGCCTCTGATTAGAGAGCACATTACCCAGGGCTCACTGGGCAGATCTGGCTATACACAGAGGAGAGCAGATGACCTCATTTCCTGTGTGACATTTTTAGCTTATGTATGTATGGCTCAAGCTTTACTTGTCATGATGACACTTGAAATCACAGCAAATGGCAGGATTAGAGACATTCACAATTCTGAATGTGCGGAAGTGCGAATA